>NW_007729625.1:306911-335454 GCF_000696425.1 Galeopterus variegatus | reverse complement strand
AAAAAAAAAAAAAAAGAATTGAACGATAACACAAATCTTTCCATGAACTTTTGACATACCCTCATTTGTGCCATGGTTATGATGATGGTATAACCATGTTTGTTGTTATTACAGCCAGCCAAATCTATACCCTAAATCATACTATAGGTAAAAGGATTGACAAATGGGATTAAAGACTTGTTCTACTGGAAACCAAGAATTTTTAATGGCAATCTACAGTTAGGTGAAACTATTTCACAGGGCTCAACCACCCATTGTAGAAGGAAAGATAGATTATAGGCTTGATCTAGGGTTCCTTTAGCGGAAGAAAGGGATGAAGATGTTAGGATGTTAGGTGCTCTGAGAGAGCACCTTCAGTAGCAGAAGACAGAGTTCGGGCTGAGCAGAAAGGAAATGAGGCCAACAGGGACTGGAGGTTTCTATGATACTGTAGTTTAAGTGTAGAAGAGTGAGAGAGCATGAGCTTTTTAAGCTAAGGAACTATGGGCTCATAAGGTAAGCAGTGCTCATTACAGTAAATTAGTGACTGCCCCAGGTTTTACTATGTAACAAAATGTATATCAATAAGTCAGTAAATTTGGCCATTTGAAATGCCCAGCAACAAGATCATTCCCAGACTTCCGTGTGAAGAGGTTTATTTGGAGCAATTGAATAAACAAGCCTGTAGGATTTAATGACAGGAAAATCACTCAGGGCTCACCGCAGGGAGAAGCTCAGAGCCATTCACTTCAGCTCATCAATCAGCAGCTCTAGAGTACTGCAAAAACAGTAAAAAATGGCATGAAATAAAAAAGAGAAAACTATAGATACTTTGCTTCAGGAGTAGTTAATCCAAACTACAATACAGAAAAAGGAGACAACTAACCAGATGGCCCTCAAAAGAAGTATCTCTCAAAGGCATATTTCCCAAAAATGATTAGTAGACTGTAAACAATTATGAATAGGCAAATGCAAACAATTAATATATGCTAAGGATTGTGACTTTATATATTTAAAATAATATATAAAGATATACATATATACACTCTTTTATACAAAATTGCAAGTTGCTTTCATAAAGGAAAATTGGGGCACTGGTGATGTGGGATAGGTGGGTGGGGGCTTCAGTGGTCAGAAGACAATCCTGTTGAAATAACCTTATCCTGATTGAATTTTACCATGAAGGTCTGACCTTTTCAAAAATGTTTTTCTTATTACAAACTAAAAAAAGTCTTGTTAGGGCCGACCCGGTGGCGCACTGGAGAGTGCGGCGCTCCCACCGAGGGTTCAGGTCCCATGTGGAGACCGGTTCCCACTCACTGGCTGAGTGCGGTGCAGGCGCAACACGGAGGGTTGCGATCCCGTTGCCGGTCCCCGGTGCGGGCACGACACCGAGGGTTGCGATCCCATTACCGGTCAGTAAAAAAAAGACAAAAAGGAAAAAAAAAAAAAAAAAGTCTTGTTAGAAATTGAGAAGAACAGACAATTATGCTTACAGTTATTATCCCTTTGTTCTTTATTTTGGTTTGTAGAAAAATACATGTTTTTACCAGTAAATCTTTATTTACATATATGTGGCACTTATTTGTAGTGAGATTTTCCCCTGGAGTTTCTTACAATCTATCCTTAGGTACAAAATATATACTTCCCTACTGGAGGTGCAAGAATAAAGTAGAATCTAAAGGCAATATAATTAAATCATATAAATTTTCTAGCATTTTATAGTTTTCAAAACAATTCTGCATGCTTCCTTGCTCTCCACAACAATCCCATAATGCATGTACAACAATTATTTTATAAATATAGAAGCAGACTTGCAGAGGTTAAATCGCTTGCTTCCACAAGTTTGTACAGCTGTTGGAGTTAAATCCAGGCCCTCTGATTCCAAGTTACTTACTGCACACTGTTTTAAGCATTCGTCACGGTGAGGCTAGTTCAGTTTGAATATTCCCCTTACATTCTGGCAGTGAATGCACTATCATTGGGCCGTAAGAATAAAGCCTTTGTACAAATTAAGCCTTGATTTTAGCAATGTGTTAAAAAATAAATTTTATTTTAACCCTAACTATATTACTCTAGAGAGTTTTTCATATGTGCTAATTTATCTGAATCTCAAAGCATGGCAAAGCAAGTTCCTTGGGTTGAGTGTCCCCCCAAAACTTGATCTCCACTGTAACTGTTGAGGGTGGGAAATCCTATTATGTTAATTAAAAGGTGTGGTGTTGGAGAGGTGATTAGATGGTAGGACCGTGCCATGATGAATGATTAAAAATGGTGGTCATGGGTGTGGTTCTGAGGGCTTTAAAAAGAGAGTACATGAGGAGGTGAGTCTCTGCTGTCTCTGCTCCACCATTTTTGCAATGTGATAGTCTGTTGTCACCATCACCACCACAAAGACCCTCACCGGATATGATGTTCCCTTGACTTTGGACTTCCCAACCTCAGAAACTGTAAGCAATATATCTGGTTTTCTTATAAATTACCCGGTTCTGTGTATTTTGTTACAAGCAACAGAAATGCACTAATACAGCAAGTATTATTGTCCCTGGTTTTAGATGAAGAAAAGGACTCAGAAAACAAATCTCACTTTAGAGGCAGAGCCAAGATTTGAAACTAAATCTTCTGTCTCCAAAAATGATGCTCTTTGCACAATAGTATGTTGTTGCTAAAATAACAGCTAACACTTTCACGCACCTAGTTTCTAACGCAGTAGGGACTTCAATACATGCTAATTAATTAAATGTTTTAAAATAAAAATTTCTGTATGCACACACATAGTTTTTATAAATATATTAATATAATCATACTGTATATACTTAGGGGTTTGGGGTTTAGGTTTTCCCTCCTTTTGTTGCTTTTATTGGTTCCCTCACTCTGTCTTCTGTGCAGTGCCCAACTTCCAGGTAACCTTTGTCAACAACCCAGGAGGGATTCTACCTATTCCCCCCAATGCTCATATAATTATATATAAGCACATAAATACACATTTAGAATTGTCATTGTTACATAAAAATTCAGGCATATTACGCACTTGTCAGTATATTGCTTTTTTCATCGCACCAGTACTATATAGAATTCCCTCTGAGTCACTTGCATAGCTCTGTTATTTCTTTACATAGCTGCAGAGCAAGCATCTCATGTGAATGCATCCTCATTTATTCAGTCATTCCACTGTTGATAGGCACTCACTTGGACTTTGGTTTTCTGCCACTATGAACAATGCTGCAGCAAACATCTTTGTAATGTGTCCTTAGGTACCGGTAAGTATTGGTGGTTTTATGGCCTTGGGATAGACTATCAGAAGTGGGATTGCCGAGTGGAGGGATTTATGTTTCCTTTAAGTAGATGTTATTATATTCCTTTCCCCCCAAAAGCTGTAACACTTCACATTTACCAGCAGTGAGGGAGAATGTATCTTCCTCACATCTCTGCCAGCAGTAGGAGTTAGTGTTCTTAGCTCTTGCCTTTCTGATAGATGTGCAGTGCTCATTGTTATATTTATTAGTATTTCCCAGAATACTGGTATATTAGAGCATTTTTTCATGTGCTTGTTGGTTGTTTAGATCTGCTCTTCTGTCAATTGCCTGCTCACATCTATTGTCTATTTTTTCCATTGGGCTCCCCTTTTTCACTCAGTGTGCAAAAGTCTGGTCGGTATTATGAAAATTGGCCCTTTGTGATTTTTATCTATTTATTCCACATCTAAAATTTGTCTATTTATTTTTTTATGGTTTCTCTTGTCATAAACTATTTTCGTTTTTGTATGTTTCAATATATGTAACATTTCTTTTTTGGTTTCTGGGTTTCCATTCTTAGTTCAAAAGGTCTCAATTGGGGATCTTTTAAATGATTGCAGATTTATAATTTCCTGTTTCTCTTTCTAGCATTAGAAAATATAATTAATATGGGTATTGTCAAATAGTCTTAATTGTTTTGTGTAACTAATGATCATGGACATTTTATTTTTGTTCTTATCATTATTACTGCCTCAGTTTCTAACTTTCTTTAGTTTCTAACTTTCTTAGCTAGGAAAATGAATATTGTAACCATGACAACAGATGCTGTTGATGGTACATCCGTTAGGATCTGTGTTCAGACATCAGTTTATTTGAAAATGGGCCAACCTGTCATTTGTCTAGCAGACTTGCCCTCCTATAGAAAAAAGTCTGATTTAAATACTGCTTTTATTGAGTTTAAAGCCCAATAAATGTTTTTAAAACATTTTAATTAAACATATTTGACATGTTTAATAATTAGGTGAGCTGATCTCACCTTCCAGTCAAGAGATGTTATATCCCTTTGTTATCCTTAATTAAAGAAATAGTTAGTATAGTACTCCAGCCTTCAAGTAATCGTCTGTATTATTCAAAAATATTAGAGATGAACTTTTTAAAATCATCTACTGCAGCAAAATAAAAAAAATTTCCTCTTCATAGATTTACCCCAGTAACATATAAAAGCACGCGGTGTTTTTTAAGATGTATTCAACAAGCACAGATACTGATACTCGTGAGCTGTTTGTAGTTTGGGCTTAAGAGGACCTAAGAGTATGTGCAGCATGAAAACAAAAACAAAAAGCTGAGGAAAACAATCAGAAGATGAGCTGTGACTAGTTGGATTTTCTGTTTGTTTTCCTCCTATAATTGCACCTTGTATGATTTGCTGTTCTCAAATTGGAGACCACAGTCAGCACTAATAAGATTTTATACTGGTTGCCTTTGGAAATCTAATAAGCAGAGGATATATTAATAGTAATATATTAATTAATATTAAATATTTGCACAATAATTTCTTGATGTTTATTATAGTGATATAATTATATCATATTAAACTATATGTGAATATCTGTGCTTCACCATCATGTTGATTAGAATCATCCACAGACACCTGTGGAGGGATGGGGAGGTAATTGTAAAAGCATAGTTTTCTTTCAGAACATAAGCAAACCTGAGGATTAGGGAGATCAGTATTTTCCTAACATCACCCAAAACTGTCCGCTAGTGTGGAAACTCAAGTTTGCTTTTAGCAGGATAGTGCTCAGAGACCCTTGCTTCCAGGCTTCTTTTGCTTGGAACGCTGGCCTTTTCTTTCTAACTATCCATCATGACATACACACCTGCCTCTTATGCTAGTTAAGTGGACTCTTGTGGCCAGGGAAATGCCTGTCCAAGGGAAGTGAAGCATTCCTCTCTTAGATGGGGACCTTTCCTCTCCTTTAGGCCCAAATGATATGTTACCATGTTTCCTATGTCTCTTCTGTCTCTTGCTCACCTGTTTAGTGCCAGCAGCAAAAAATCAATTGCCCTTTGCTCACTAGTCCTAGACACTTGCTGCCTTTAAATGAGGCATAGAGTCCACCAATATCTCACTTTCCCAAACACTGCCTGCTTTGTTAGCAATCAGAAAGTGACTGCAGCTCCTGCACAGGCCAGGCACTGCCCATTCTGAAGGGCAACAAGAACTTAGAATTGAGACACTCAAAGCAACTCTCAGGTGCCCAGTTTGGAGAGGAAGGCTGGTTGTTTCTGAGTGGCAGAACACCAGCCCCTGAGTGCTTCCCTAGCTGCATGTGGAAGGCTGGATGAATGACATACACACCTGCCTCTTATGCTAGTTAAGTGGACTCTTGTGGCCAGGGAAATGCCTGTCCAAGAGAAGTGAAGCATTCCTCTCTTAGATGGGGACCTTTCCTCTCCCTTAGGCCCAAATGATATGTTACCATGTTTCCTATGTCTCTTCTGTCTCTTGCTCACCTGTTTAGTGCCAGCAGCAAAAAATCAGTTGCTCTTTGCTCACTAGTCCTAGACATTTGCTGCCTTTAAATGAGGCATAGAGTCCACCAATATCTCACTTTCCCAAACACTACCTGCTTTGTTAGCAATCAGAAAGTGACTTCAGCTCCTGCACAGGCCAGGCACTGCACATTCTGAAGGGCAACAAGAACTTAGAATTGAGACACTCAAAGCAACTCTCAGGTGCCCAGTTTGGAGAGGAAGGCTGGGTGCTTTCTGAGTGGCAGAACACCAGCCCCTGAGTGCTTCCCTAGCTGCATGTGGAAGGCTGGATGCTGGGACTGCTGTGGCGACTGCCAAGTGCAGAGGTGGCAGGAGCAGCAGAGTCCTCAGACACCAGTGCTGCCTTACTGCCTCCCTTGCTGGGAAATGTAATAGGAGTTACATTAGTGTTAATAATAGGAGGCAGGAATTGATGAGTTTATTTCTAGCAACCAAAATGGCAAGCCTTCCCACATGATCTGGGAGGGGAAACTATGAATTTTGAACGGACATCTCTTAAATAGATGACGTACAGGTACAGCAGATCGAACCAGAGTACTGATCAGAACCAGAGTAGCAACCATAGAATAAACTGTAGGCAAATAGGTATGCCTGTATTTTGTGATAAGCTGCTCTTACCTGAGGCCTCTTGATGAACAAAAGGCAAAGTTTTATAAACATTCCAAACACCTGAATGACAATCATGACTATTTCCATTATCTAATATACCACCCCAAAGCACAATGGCTTAAAATAACCTTTTTTTTTTTTTCTTATGATGTGGGTTGGCTGAGCTTAGCTGGGGGGTTCTGGTAGTCTTGCTTGGCCTGTCTCATGAGGCTGCATTCAGATGGGAGTGCAGCAATAACTGGAACATGCAAGATGCATCATGATCCAGAGCAGGGTGTGGTGTGTCACAACCAGGGCCTGTGGGCAAATCCAACCCACAGTTGTTTTTTACTGGCATGAGCAGTAGTTTTACATTTTTAATAGTTAAAATTTCTTCATTTTAAATAGTTGAAAAAAAAATTTAAAGCAAAATATTTTAGGGCCGAGCCTGTGGCACACTCGGGAGAGTGTGGCGCTGGGAGCGCAGCAGCGCTCCCGCCGCGGGTTCGGATCCTATATATGGATGGCCGGGGCGCTCACTGGCTGAGCACGGTGTGGCCGATCTCATCAAAAAAAAAAAAAAAGCAAAATATTTTATAATATGTGAAAATTATATAAAATTCCAATTTCAGTATTCCTAAAGTTTTATTGGAGCACAACCATGCTCATTCGTATATCATGTTATTTATGGCTGTTATTACATTACCATGTCACAGTTGAGTGGTTGTGACAATCAGAGACCACATGGCCCACAGAGCCAAAAATATTTACCATCTGGCCCTTTATAGTGTCTGCTGGCCCCTGTGCAGAGCCTCTTTTCACAGACACCTCTTCATTCAGTGGTCTAACCCAAGCTTGTTACGTGGGGGCTTGCTCTCAAGAGTGATGTTCCAAAAAGACATGCCCCATTGCACGAGCATCTACCAAACCTCTGCTTCCACAATTCTTGCTAATGTGCCATTGGCCAAATCAGGTCACACAGCTAATCCAGAGTCATTGTGGGTGACCATGAATACTGGGATGTGTGTGGCTCATTGAAGGTCATTGAAGTAAAATCTACCACATTTATTTGATACGTCAGAATTCTTGGCTTATTGGGCAGCTGACATCTGTATAAACTGAAGTAAAAACTACCACATTTATTTGATACGTCAGAATTCTTGGCTTATTGGGCAGCTGACATCTGTATAAAAGACCCAACGTTAAGGGGAATGGATACAATCTGAAAATATTTTGTCTTTAACTTCAGTAGATAATGGTTCTTATCAACGAGTAGATTACATAATAGAGACTTGTGGTAGGCTGAGTAATGAGCCGCCAAAATATCCATGTACTAATTCCCAGAACTTGTGGGTGTTATATGGCCAAAGGGACTTTGCAGCTGTGATTAAATTGAGGATCTTGAGTGGGGAGATGTCCTGAATTACCTGAATGGGCTCTAAATGTAATCACAGGTGTCCTCATAGGAGGGAGGTGGAGGAAGACTTGATTGCAGAAGAGGAAGTAGGAGATGTGATAATGGGAGCAAGACGCGGGAGAGATTTAAGGAAAGGTCACCAGCCAAGGAACGCCGGCGGCCTCCAGAAGCTAGAAAAATCCAGAAAATGGATTCCCCTCTAGAACCTCCAGAAGGAACAATGTCAAGATGCCATCACCTTGACATTAGTCCTTAAACACTAAGCTTTATATCTCTTTTTTATGTCAGACCAGAAGAAGCAAATATCAGCTTTGCCCATCTTTGTTTTGCAAACCTCCTCCTTAGTAATCTCTAATCTCACAGACTCCCTTAGAAAAAATAAAATCAATTTAACATTGTTTTCATGCCGTATGAAAAACAATTTTAAGTGAAAAATATTTTACTGTACATCAACGTATTTTAAACATTGTATTATAATCATTTTAATTTACCTTTAAATGTTTATACTGGGACAGATTTCACTTTCCACATTCATTTAGTGATATGCTATATTTAATTCACTTTAAAATAATTGTATTAGGAAAACCAAATTTGTTAACAAATGAATTGTAAAATGGTATTATGTTTACCTTGAAGACTTAATGTATAAAAAATGTATAGATTAAGCCGTTATGGCATTAAAAGACAAAACACAACATGATGCTTGGAGTCTTTGAAATTGTGCTTAAACATCAGTAGGTTATTTTGATGATTTTTAGTTTATTTCCTTTCTAAATGATGGGATTAGAGAAGCTTGCCACTTGCAAGTATTATCTCCAAATAACAAATTGCAGGTGTGAATAGTTTTTGCCTAAGCCAAACTGAATATAATTTTCATTATATTTTCTCCATTTAACATCAGTATGCAGTAGATTACTAGAGTAACTCTGAGGCTATACCCAACATTCTTATCAGGTGCATGCAAACAATGGAGCAAAGATTGGTCATACAGAGGTAAACTTTCAGAATTAGTTTCTTGTTAACTTGGTGATGCAACATCGAAATTCTTTATGCTTCTTGTCTTACTCAAATTCAAATTTTGAAAATAAATGCTTAGAATAACAATTTTAACAAACTGGCAAAGCTACCATTCCTTGCTACTGCTATGCAGCTATTTCCAAACTGAGTCATAAGCATGCTTTTCTGATCCCCACCAGCTACACATGTCACTTAACATGCAATTGGAGGATTGCATTATATTTACGAATATCTTGAAGGGATGTTACTAAATACGTATTGATTTTTTAAAAAGAGCTGGAAACAAACACCATTGCTGCTATTACAATGTGAACCCCAAGTGGCTTTCTAAACAAAAAATAGCTGGAAAATGCTGAAAATGAATAGATACCATACCTGTCCTTGTGGATCTCCCAGCCTAGTAGAGAGATGGACAAGTAATCAATGTGCAAGAATTGATAACTCACTACTGGTGGGCACAAAGTGTGGGAGCACAGAGAACAGGCACTTAACCTGGCTTAGGAATTTCTGGGATGAGTTGCTAAGGGAATTGACGGGATGGCAGGCAAATCAGATCGGCCCAGAAGCCTTCCCTGGTACCCACCCAGGGCCTGAAGGAAATGTCACTGTGGTCCCCAAAAGTCTGTCCCAGCTGATAGCACTGAGTTTTATTGGTTTACTTGTTCATCTTCCTCCACAAACTGGTAAGCTCCTGAAGGGCAGAAACTTTGTCATGGTATCCATAGAGCCTACTGATGCTTAAGAACCATCGGATAAACGGATATATGGAATTCTCTAGGGTAATGAAAATATTTCTTCTCTAAGATGGGCTAATGTTTAAAGATGATATTTTATGTCTATACCACAGTATATTTTAAAATGTGTACTAGTTAGTGTTTCAAATGCCGATAGCAAATATTAGATTCAGGGATGCAGGGCTGGCCAGTTAGCTCACTTGGTTAGACTGTGGTTCTGATAACACCAAGGTCAAGGGTTCAGATACCCATACTAGCCACCTGCCAAAAAAAAAAAAAAAAAAAAATAACCAAGTATTAGATGCAAGAACAGGGTCAGGAATCCTGGGAGATGCAGAGACAAACAAGACACAGTCACTGCTCTCCAGAAACTTAAGTTTAAACTGGAGGTTTCATGATACCATCTGTATCTGCACCAGAATAGCTTGTCTTTCATCTATATATATTTTGGAGTTCTACAAAATATTACTTTTGAATAAAGGGCACCATTGCCTAAAAGAAAATTGAAAACCCCAATCAAGTCAATAAGAAGGCTAAGTTTTCCAGAAATATTTACAGATTTTCCCCCCTCCATTGTAAGACTAGAAGGAAATTTAAATAAAGAGAATTGAGAATTTACATTTTTAGATATGTTCATATTCCTCCTGGATTTCATCTTAGTTTTTCTTCACTAGCCTTCTTTTAGCATCTTTCTTATAGGCAATACATAGCAATGTATAGATATTTACAATAATAAAAGTGTTTATTCTTTCCTATACACTTTATCACTTAATATTTGCTACTATCCAGAAAAAAGCTTCTATGTGTATCCTTTCTAAAGTTACTGCAAAGTATCTTCAAGATTCTATACTTAATGCCAGTTATTCCAAGATGTTTAAATCTAAACCACTACTTCTCTATAGCATGTGAGATTTTTAAAAATCTCATTTCAGAAAACGACGGTTTATCTTACTGAGCTGCAGACCCATATGCAGGGAATCCTTCCATGAGGTTTACAGGAAAAATGAGCCAACAGACATATAGGTAGAGTATTCTTTATTATAAACCATCAGATAACAGTATAATTGTTCATTTGAAGGATAACTGTAGCCAAGTCAATATAATCAAAAGTATTACTTCACTCAAATAGAAATAGTTTCTTTTTTGTTGTTGGTTTGTTTTGCATTAATTTGAACTTATCTTTAACATATGCTAGGATCACTTAATCTTATACAATTTGGTTGTTAAATTATAATAGGAAAAGACAAAATTTGGAATGCATGTTATATTTTGCTTTATTTGTTGAATATGTATACCAAATATTAAGATACACTCATAGTTAAGCAGGAGCTTTATAAAATGCTTTTGTTGTTTTAATGCTGTTATGGGGTATCCATAGCCTTAGAAGACAATGAAAAAGAGCATTCTAAATGCTAGGTGGTTAGCCAACTTTTTCTGATTTATACCGCGTGTAAAAAAATAATAACAAAACATAAAGTATATGTGTTAAAAAGTGACATCTTTATAGTTCCAAAGCACTGGCAGCTATTAAAATATCATCTAGCTAAAACAAAATGTTCACATCTCAATTTTTTAACAGAAAAAAAAAACAGTAACTGGCTCGAACAACATGATAAATGTTCATTCTGGGTCTTGTGAACAGGCCAAAATGTTACTATTTTTTATTGCACAATCTTTGCCCATGGCAACCTTAAACGTGTTTTGCAGTCCTGATGGATAAATGCTTAGCATGTCCGCTTTGCTAGTAATCCTGTAAAAGAACGGTATTCTTTCTTTCTTTTTTTTTTAAATTGTCTACCTCCTCAAGGAATGAATGCTAAATGAACACATTTAGAAGTCTGAAACCAAATACCGCATTACAATTTTTGAGAACTCTTGGCATCAAAAGAAAAAATCTGATTAAAATATGACTGTTACAATGACTAAAAGGTTAACTTCTCATCAATTCTAAATTCTCTGAATTTCACAGGTATCCTAATAAAAGCTTTTGGTGAGATGACTGGTGATAATCACATGTGCCAATTTAGTAATTTATGTTTCACAGAAATAATTCAGATTCACCACAGTAGTTTGTCCTGGTTTCCCAAAGCTTCATGGAAATCCAAGTTTTTTGGTTTTTGTTTTTAACGTCATTTATAAGCCACCAGTTCTGATTAGTTCTGTAAAGGTGTAAGATTACTAGAGGATGCGTTTGACAGCTTGTGGAGAGATCAATAAAGCTATGTTTGATCTCTGGAGCAAAAGCTGTGTGTTCTTGAAGCTCTCCTATGGAATGGCACTTATATGACACTCACCATATTAACGACTTTCCAAGAAAAGAGGTTGATAGGGAATTACTGGAAAAATGGGGAAGAAAGCAGAGAAAAAAAAAAACAAAAAAAAAACTTTGAGTCATGGAAGAAAAGTAGCATTTATCCAAAGAATCCATTACCTGATTGCTCAAAGGAGAAGGAAAAGAAAAAATTTTAGAGATAATTAAGAAATCATGTTTTTTCAAGCAAAAGAAAGATCTCCCGTTTTGTTTTTAAAGTTCTGACACATGAAGATGTCTATACAAACAGATTTACTGTTAGACTCTCAGTCCCATGAGAGCTGGGGCTGTCTTTAGTTTACATTTGTTTCCACAATACCTACCATTGTACCTGGCACAGATAGGTACACAATACATAGGTGGTGATCCAATAAACTAGAGGGTTTTCTAAACACTAAATGGGCCACCTAGTTTTAATGTAAAATGCAATAATTATTTTTTATTATATATATATATGAAAGTTTCTATTAGATAACACTAGTCATTACAAGAGGTGACAGTAGTAGCTCACTCATATATCTTTTTCACATGATCATTTCTACCTTGAATACAATTTAATGAGAAACACCTACCGTGCGCACTAATGCTAGAACGAGTTGACGCAGGATGTATATAAATGAAGAAACTTGGATTATTGAACTGCCATCTAAGCATAATTGCCATCTTAAATTATACATTTTTAAGAGGGTGTGAAATATTTTTACAAGCAATGCAGAGTTTATTAGGTGGCAATTATATACATATATATGTTAGCGCATATATATATATGTGTGTGTGCGCGCGCGCGCATGTGTTTGTATATATATGAAAGTACCTAGAAATTTGGGGGATTTTCCTCTATCACCCACAGGAAAATAAAAATAGGTTTATGATATCATATATTTTTTAAAGATGTTCTATTATTCAGTACTGCTGTTCCCCAGTAATTATAGGGGAATATAAAATTATTATCACTTTTCTTGGGAATCTATTTCCAGATATTCCTAGAGACAATCTGGGGCTCTGGTCTATGTGGAAAGCAGGAGTCTCCCTGGGTGGTTCTTGGACTAAGTTCTGATCTTATCTTGTAATTTGGGAATTCAGCTCATTTAATGTTTTCATATTTATTTTCTCATATTAGACTCATTTTTTTTTCAGTGGTAGATTGAGGCAATGTGACTTCACAGTTTCTTTTCCAATCATAGTTTAAATTTGTTTAAAATGTACCGTTAATATCAGCACAGTAGTCCAGCTACAGGTATTTTAACTTCAGAAATAAAATAAAGTTTTGTGGTTTATCTCAAATAATTCATGTTCAAGGCTTGATTTTTTTTTCTCGCCCACAGCACTAAAAGTGAGATCATTGAAACTACATCGGTTTGATTGCTTTGTTTTGTCTGAACGTGTTATTTGCCCTAGTGCTACGGACATCCGATTTTTGCTCTATAAACAGCTGCAATGTTTCTGTTAAGCCACACAACGTGCTTTATAATGACATGGCTGGTTGCAGCTGCCTTTTATTCTGCCAGCACCTTCAAATACTATTGACACTGTTGTTCATTTGTTTCCTTCCACAAATGCTGCCGCTTCTCATTACAGCATAGGCACGAAAACCCTGCTTTTCTAATCTCACTGTACTGGCACCAGGTTAACTAGGAAGCACAAAACAAATGGTGATAAAAATATGAATAGGGTACATTATATGTATTTACACATGTACTTAGAAATTTCAGTTAGTTGCAAATCTGAAATGATATAAGCCACTGCCTGCAATAGCATCTACTCCATAGAAGTGGAGCTGAAGATGTGACTGTTAAGACACTGAAGAAATTGGGTTATGTGGAGAGCCCATCTGAGTCAGAACTTTGTCCAGCCACTGCAGTGGTCCGTGAAGATGGATCTCGATCCAGCAGGGGGTGCTCGTAACATCCTGGCGATGGTACTCAGCTCCCCAACCCTGAAAAGCAAGAAGGGAGCCGACAGTGACCAAGTCGGACTTTACGGTCAGCCTCCAGAGCCACCAGGCAGCTCCTGGGACTGGGGCAGAGGGCACGCAGCACCCACCGGAGCAGCTCCTGCCCTGCACCAAGCGACACCCTCAGATGAGCCCCCATCGGTCACTCCCTCTGGGTCCACAATGAAATACGTGGACCCAGAGACAGTCTGGGGCTCTAGTCACATGGCAAATCATTTTCCCTCCCACAAGGGAAGCAAACTCCACCTTATGTTCACCCCCTTCATGCTGAAGACAGTGTTTTGCCCCAAATGGTTACTCACTACACACCAGTGACTGGACCTGAAAGTTGTAAAGAGAACTGGAGGGTGCTTCTTATTTTTCGGGGTTGATTATGAAAACTTGTTTCTCCTCTCTCTCTGGCTCATGTGACAATTTCCCATTTATCACCATTCATAGGAGAGGCAGTAAAAAATAAATAAATAAAAATAAATAAATAAATTTGCATATTTTCCTTTATATGTTATACATCAATGAAAAATTAGTTTTAAAATGGGGGAAGATCACAGCCTAGCAAAGTAGTTTTTTTAATTGGGAGCAGTAATTCTCCAGTTTTTGAAAATTGGATTTCAACACAACCACACTGCCTGGTCACACCTCACACTGGTGACCATGAATGAACCTCTAGGTTGGTTTGATGACAGCTGGCAGTCACACCCTGCTCCTCCAGTGCCTGTGCTCTCCCACCCCCCGCCCCAGCTGACTGCTCCACTCCCGTTCCTCCCCGCTAAGCCTCTAACACCTACTCCCCCATCCACACGTGCCACCCATGAGCTTCTATTTTAATGAGAAAAATGAAGCAACCAGAAATGAGAGTTTCCACAGCACCTGCACCCACACACTGAGCCTTTGCACCTCTCACCTCAGGTTAATCATCTGTTTCCAAATGAGCCCGTCCATCCATTTATGCATTAGACTCATTCGCTTTCCCTGGGACATCACTGCAGCCAACCTCCACCTTCCCTCCTACAATCTTTTGCTTCTACTAGATCATTCCCATCAGCACATGAACATGCTGAAACAGCTCCCATCTTCAAAATACTTCTCTTGGCCTACCAGCCATCAGTTCCTGCCCTTGGTCTTTCAGCCCTGTCTGGCAGAAACCCTGAAAAGAGGCGTCCGCCCTGGCTGCCTCAGTTCCTCTCCTCCTATCTCTCTTAAGTCCATTCTGATCAGCATTTCACTCCAGCCTTCGACAAAACTGTTCTTGCCAAGATCAAAAAAGACCTTTATGTTACTCAAATTAATGATCAGTGCCCAGTCTTCGTGTTACGTGGGCGGTGTCTGGTCTAGCGCATCACTCTGTCCCCTCCTCAGTGCACTGTCTTCTGCTGGCTTCCAAAGCACCACATGTACTTTCTCAGTCCTGCTCCTGCTTCACTGGTTGGTCTTTCTCAGTTTTCTCTGCTGGTTTTTTCTCTTCTCCCCAGTCCTTTAACATTGAAATATCCCAGGGCTCAGTCCTAGAACCCCCTGTCTTCTCTGTTTAAACTCAAACCCTTGGTGAGCTCATCAGACTCATGGAGTTGAATACCACCCACGTGCTACAATTCCCGATTTACTTCACAGCCCAGACCTCTCCCTACTTTGACAGCCTGCTCAGCGTCTCCACGTGAACGTGTGACAGACACCTCAAAGTTACTACCCTAACACTGAGCTCTTAATCTTATCTCCAAACCGTATTTGCCTGCATTTTCTCCATCTTGGGTGAAGAAAATTAAATTAATCTTTTAAACTCTTCTCTTTTTTTCACACCCTCCACCTAATCTGCCTTCGCAATTCCGAATCCTTCCCCTTCTGATAACTTTTTGGAAACTCTCCTGGTGGGAGCAACTGTCATTCCACCTGAATACTGCAATAGCTGCCTAACTGGTCTCCCTACTTCCAGCCTTGCCTGCGTAATGTCTATTCTCCATGCAGCAGTCACAGTGATCCTTTAAAAACATAAGTTGGAGGGGGCTGGCCGGTGAGCTCAGTTGGTTAGAGCACAGTGTTTTAACACCAAGCTCAAGAGTTTGGATCTCTGTACTGGTCAGCTGCTGAAAAAATAAGAGCAAAAAATAAAAACAAAAGTCAGATCATGAAAACCCTCACTCACATCCCTGTGAAGGCTCGCCACCTCTTTAAGAGTGAAAGCGACACTCCCTGCAGTGGCTTAGGAAGCGTGGCCCTGCCTCCCCACTGCTGCTCTCACCTCACCTCCCCGCACCGAGTAGGCACCAGTCTCAATGGCCGCCTTGTTCCTCCAAATTTCCAGGCATGCTCTTGCCGTGGGGTGTGTGCTCGCTCTTCCCTCTGCCTCTGCTGCTCTCCCCACAGACAGCCCCATGGCTAACTCCATCCAAGTCCCTGCTGCCTGTCGCCTTTGCAATGAGGCCTACTCTGGGTTGCAGCCCACCCCCACAGCACTCCAGTTCCTTTTCCTGCTCTGCAGTTCCTCTTTCCCGGCACCTTCTTAGTTATGACTGCTGTTTACGGTCTGTCCCTGCTAGGATACTGGTTCCAGGAGGGCAGATCTGTGAGTAATCACTGAAGGAGCTGTGATGGTTAATTTTAGGTGTCAATCTGATTAGATTAAGGAATACCTGGTAAAGAATTATAGAAACCTGGTAAAGAATTATTTTGGGGTGTGTCTATGAGGGTGTTTCCAGAAGAGATTAGCACATAAGCCTGAACAGGGTGGGAAAGACCCACCCTCGATATGGGCAGGCACCATCTGATCCGTGGGGCCCAGAGAATACAAAAATGGAGGAAAAGGCAAATCTCACTCTATTCTACTGGAGCTGGGATGGACTCTTCTCTCTTGTCCATGGACATCCAAACTCGAGACTCTTCAGCCTTTGGTTCACCAAAACACCAGCAGCACCTCTGGCTCTCCGACCTTTGGCATCAGGCTGAGAATCACAACTTCAGCTTCCCTGGTTCTGAGGCTTCCAGACTTGGACTGAGCCATGCATGCTACTGGCATCCAGTTTGCAGACGGCCTATTGTGAGACTCCTCATCCTTCACAATTGCATGAGCCAATTCCTCTAAGAAATCTCCTCTCATGTATTTATACACATACACTATTGGCTCTGTGTCTCTGGAGAACCCTGACTAAACAGAACCCTGAGAGAAAATTGGTACCCAGAAGTCGGGTGTTGCTAATAATGAATACCTGAAAATGTGGAAGCGGCTTTGGAACTGGATAATGGGCAGAGGCTGGAAGAATTTGGAGGAGCAGGCTAGAGAAAGCCTAGATTCTGGTGAGGCCTTAGAAGACAAGAAGACCAGGGAAAGTCTGGAACTTCTTAGAAATTGGTTAAATAATGGTGACCAGAATGCTGACAGAAATACGGACTGTGAAGACCATTCTGAGGAAGATGGAAATGGGAAGAGATTATTGGAAACTGGAGCAAAAGTCACCCTTGTTATGCAATGGCAGAGAATGTGGCTAGATTGTGTTCAAGTGCTTTATGGAATGTGGAACTTAAACATGATGAACCAGGGTATTTGACAGAAGAAATTTCTAAGCGGCAAAGCATTCGGGCAGTTGCATGGTTACTTAGCCTATGCTGAGTTATGGCAGCAAAAGCATGATGTAAAGCTGGAATTTATAATTAAAAGGGAAGTGGAGGGTAAAAAATCGGAAAACTCTCAGACTGGCCACGTAAAGAGTGGAGAAGTATGTTCAGAAGAGGAAAAGTGTGTTCATTTGCTAAGGAGATCAGGACAGAGAAAAGGGGTCATCAGGAGAATGGAAGAATGACCTTCAGGGCATTTCAGAGATGTTCAACCTTGCTCTTCCTATCACAGGTCCAGAGGCCTAGGAAGACAGAATGGTTTCTGGGAACAGGCCCAGAGTGCTCCCCTTGGGCTCACTGCCCGGGCCGCCTCAGGAAGCTGCTCCCTGCATTCAAGCACAGCACTTCTAAGTTGCCCCAGCCATGGCTAAATTGGCCACAGGTGCTGCTGGACCCACCACTTCAGAAGATACAAGCCAGAAGCCTTGGAGGCATCCACACTGTAAGGTTCGCAGAATGCAAGAGCTGTAGAGGCACAGTAGCCTCCACCCTCATTTCAAAGGCTGTATGGAAAAGCCTGAGGGCCCAGGAAGAGATCTGTGACAAAAGGCAGAGTCACCACAGACGGCCTTCACTAAAGCAATACTAAGCAGAAATATGGAGTTGAAGCTGCAGCAGAGAAACCCCACCAAGACCATGCCAACTGGAGCCATGCAAATGGGACCAACACTGAGACCCCAGAATTGTTGAGCTACCAGTGTCCAATGCCAGCCTGAGGAAGCTGAAGCATGGGCTGAGTCCAGGAAAGCTGCAGGAGCAGCACTGCACAAGGACTTGGGAGCCCAACCCCACAACACTGTGTAGAAGATGCTGGACATGGAGTCAAGGTGGATTACTCTCCAGCTTCAAGATTTGATGCCTGCCCTGCTGGGTTTTGGACATGCTTAGGACCTGTTATCCCTTTCTTTTGGCCTATTTCTCCCTTTTTGAATGGGAATATGTACCCTATGTTTGTCACACCATTGCATCTTGGAAGTAGACAACTTGTTTTAATTTCACAGATGAAACTTTGGACCTTTTTGAGTTGGTGCTGGAATGAGTTGAGACTTTGGGGATATGAGGATGAAATGAATGTATTTGTATGTGAGAAGGACATAAGTTTTGGGGGGGCCAGGGACAGAATGCTGTGGTTTAAATGTCCCCCCCACAAGCTCATGTCGAAAGCTCACCCCCAATATGGTGGTGGAAGGTGGAGCCTTTAAGAGGTGATTAATGGCTCAGTATTCACAATTCCAGCATTCAAGGTGACTTGAAAGAATATAACTTAGTACTCGATGCATGAGACCCGGCTCTCTCCTGAGGACACAGATTCCCTTGCAGCCCTCTCAAACAGTTCACTGTTTTTCTCATGTACTTCCTGACCACTGAGTGTATTGAGGTGAGGAATTTTCTCCTTGCTTCTCATTGTGGCTTCCAGATTCTTCTCCTTGTCTTGAGGCCAGCTGGTCTGTTTCCTGGACTCTTTTCTTCAGAGTCCTCTTAGTAACTCTTAAGACATGTGAACTGTGCCCTTGTGAATGGCTTGATCCATTCATGGAGTAATGGGTTGATGGTTTAATGGACTGTCATGGGCACGGTTCTGATAGTTTTACAAGTACAGCAAGTGAGAAGGTTAGCTCTCTATAGCTCTCGCCATTCTTGCCAGGTGACACCCTGCCATGTCACAGGACTTTGTACAGAGCCCATACCAAGAAGAAGGGCCTCCCCAGATTTGTTCCCTGGGCCTTGGACTTCCCAGCTTCCAAAACTGTAAGAAATACATTTCATTCCTTTATAAATCACCCCGTTTCGGGCATTCTGTTGTAAGCAACAGAAAACTGACTAGTACCAATCCCAGCACCTAGAACAGTGCCTGGCCTGGCACATGGCAGGTGCTCAATAAATGTTTGTTGACTGACTGAATAAATGAGTCCTAGAATCAGTAAAAATCACAGCAGAGACATTAAAGATGATCTAGTCTATCACCCCCCCCCCACAGTAGCCACCAGTGTTTAGTCATCTGCAATGTTTTAAACATATTTGCTAAGTATTTATTTTTTTAAAAAAGTCCTGTACTATTAGTAGCAGTTTGTTTTCTGTGAATTGTGTAGCTTTTTAAATTTAAATGATGAATATCTGAGAAATATATCTATCTGATCTTAGGAAAATCAGATTTCTATGCAAGTTTATATTACAGTGAAGTAATTACCTATGAGATATTCATATTTCATCCTACTTTTAAAAGCACAGACCTAAAAAAATAAACTGTACAATTCACACGATTTTTCATTAACGGCAATTTAATGCCCTCTGCTGGCTCAAAAACAACAGAACATTTGAAAAGATTTTCAGGTATATGTTTGTTGCTTTACATGTAAAATGCTTTTAAAATAGTGAATTTGAATAAAATTACTTTGTCATCATGAAAGAGAAATGGTTTCAAGAAGCTATTTTTTAAAATTGGAAACTTTTATTGGCTCTTATTTGTAAAATAATTATTTAAGTTATAAATATAATAAAAAACATTATCTGAGTACAGAAAAATAGGGCAGTATTTTTAAAATAACTTTAAAGGGTTAATAAAATTTACTGTGAAAAAAACCTGGAACAAACCATACTGATTCCTTGGATGGCTTTGTGACAATGTGAAAACTGTGTCACATGTACCCAGTTTGGTAAACAAGCTCAGATTCTGAAATATTAGAATGATTTGCAAGTGCTTTGCAACAGATGAAACAGCAGATGACAAAAACGACGCCTTCAGCTTCAACGTACAAGCCCAGTCATTTTCCCCTTCCTCTAAGTAATTTCCTTGGTTCTCCAACGTTCAGAGCAACCTTAATAACATTTAATTTGAGAAATTCAACAAATATTCATTAACAGAACATATACTACTTTCTGAGAATTATTCACAGCCGCTTTCATGTTTCTATCCCGCTTTATGTTTGTAATAGCACTTAATTTATACTGCCTCATAGTAGAGCCAGTTCTGTTCATTTTTTAGCTTATCTATAAATATTATCTCCTCCATTTGCCTATATGCTTTCTAAGAGTAAAAGAGTGTCTTATTTAATTCAGGTAAATTCACCAACATTTACTGAGTCATAATAGTGCTTGGCAATTTGAGGGATGGGAAAATCTCTGCTTTATTTATTTATTTAGTTAGTTGGTTATTTAGTTATTGGCAGCTGGCCGGTATGGGGGATCCAAACCCTTGACCTTGGAGTTATAACTCCATGCTCTAACCTCTGTAGCATTTAGTCCTATAAAATTATTATTGTCACTTTATCTTCTGCATTCAAAACAACCAGACAGCTACCTTAACTTGTTTTTCCTCCAAAAGTAATATGCTTAAGAAGTTTCATATAACTGCTAAGCAAGACAGTTCTCACTCACAGAGGAGCTCTTCCTAAACATTATTAATAGGATTCCAAAAAAAAAAAAAAAATGCTGTCTACCTGAATTGGCTGTCAATCCACCACATCAACCAAAGAGTGCTTTTTTGTAATTTTCCATTTCATAATCTGAAAGCAAGCACTCCTTACCTTAACAAAACTCATCCGGATAGTGCACATCTTGGTTAACTCGTAAACGACTTCAAAGCCATGGTGAACGGACTGGGCGAGCAGCTGAGCAAAGAGCTGGTTGTTGAAGACCTTGAGACTGCACCCGCTGGGGATCTTGCAGACGGTGGCTGGGTGGAAGCCGTGCTGATAGTTGCAGTTCCGGCTCTGCACAAAGATGCTGCTGTCACTCACGCACTCGGCATACACCTCTCCCCCAACGTAGTACAAGTGCACGCCTGCAGACGCAAAAACACAGCCTTCCTGCACACGCTGCTTCATACCCGTCCCCTCTCAGTGCCTCCTGCAGCCTCAGGAGATGACACTCTTTACTGCCAGGTTTGTTTTCCCATCACCAATCGTAGATGAGTAAGATGTGTGACCCAAACACCCATGTGTTTTATTTTAATTACAATCTGTGTTTTTTCCACAAGTCCATTTAAAAGTGCATTGCAACCCATGCTAGAATGACTGCAATCCATGCTGCAACCATTCCCAAGAACCAGTCAATAGGCTCTCATATACGATTCCTCCCATCACTCTCTCAATCTCACGCTTATTTGTTCCAAAAATAAGGTTCATAATATTAGAAACAAAATTAATATATCATGCAAAAAATATCAATTATTCCTTCATGTACACATACAATTTTTTTTTTTGCAGCTGGCCAGTATCAGAATCTGCATATACAAATTTTAAAAATTAAAATTGGACACAGTTATTATTATGAAAATGTTACTTAAGTGCATATGCTAAACCCACTTCAGAGGAAGCAATAAATGGAGTTTAAAATTCATTTTACCAACAGTTATAAGTCTATTTCTCTTAATAAGTATCTTAAAGAGATCTATTTCATTTAAAAGCTTATCACGTGCTATCGTAAATCATATAAATAATGTCTACTTTTTACTTTTGAACAATGAAATCCCTACCACATTTGCAGATATATAATATAAAAACTCACATGCAAAATGTAGATTATATCATTTTATCTAACATTCTCAGAATTAAAGTCCAAAAAAGCATCGTGAGAATGTTGCTGCTCATGTTGATTTTCATTTCAAATTAAGTTTTAGTTGATTCTTTCCCTCTAAATATCCAGGTTTGAGATTCAACATAAATTTATAGCCAGGGACTGGGGCTAGATAAAATGAAGAAGTTCTAGTGTAATGAATATTAAATAACAGAGCATTTTTTCTTCAACTTTTAATGGGGGAAAAAAATTGCCCACCACTAGATGTCAACATGATTATAAATACAATCACCATAAAGTTAAAAAGTATTCATAGAAATGATGCAGAATATACTTATAGTAATATATTTTGGGTCTCCTCACAATGAAATACAAAACTTAATGGATAGAACTTACAGACCTCCAGGGCTTCTCAGACCCCAGTCTGCATAACTTTGAATTTAGAAAACATTACTGGTATAGCTGCTTAGAGGTTCTTTGTCAGGTTCTAAGTAGCGCTTTAGGCAATTCTGCATTATATATGACTACCCCCTCCCCTCTGCCACTTTTATCGTTTGTTTTTCCTCCAGCTTCTTTCCCTTAATAAAATTTTAGGAAAGAAAAATTTTGAGTATATGTATTCCAACCACATCACTCGGAAGAAACTGACCCAGAGTCACACAGATAAAGCAGGCCAAGGTTCTGCCATCACCACCTACATCTGATCGGTCCCCTCCTCCCTTTCCTCAGCCCTCCTGTCCCTTCTCTTTGAGACTCACCTCCATTATCCACTCTCCTGAGCAACACCCATGGCAGAGGCAGCGCGGACGCTCCTAATTGGCTGGACCTTTGTGTTGGCGGCGGGGCAGGGGCAAAACGCAACCACCGCCTCCTGGAAGAGCTGTAAACACCCAGGGGAGGGCCTGCCTCTGGCTGGGGGTGGGTTTTTAAAAGAGGGAAAGCAGGTGGTGAAAGAGCCAGAGTGGGGCTGCTAAAGGCTTAGCAGGTATTTGAATTGAATGACCTTCAAATATATAATCCTCCCAGAACCTATTACGCAAAATGGATAAGATTTGTGTTATCTGACTCTGGTCTTTACTTACAGGGTGGTTTTCTTTTCTCTCTCTCTCTTTTTATTTTTTGCAGCTGGCCAGTATGGGGATCATGAACCGCTGACCTTGGTATTACCCACACCATGCTCTAACCAACTGAGCTAACCGGCCAGCCCTAGAGGGTGGTTTTCAGTCCTATTAAGGTCTTATCTGCACTCCTGGCCAGGTAGGTAGAAGCTCAGCATCCTGAAAGAGAAGAGGGAGCAGAGACAACAGGGTGAGCACATGGAGTGTGCTGTGGACACTGAGAGGACCAAGTCCAACTTCCAGGGTGAAGTAGGCCTGGTTTCGGCTTAGAGACAGCAGCATCTAAAGAGTTGGGCAGGAAAATGATTTTATCCGCATCCATTTGGTAGTCCAAAATAGTGGCTTTAAGCCATATGTATCAGATTCCAGATCACCACAGAGTAGGAGAGTAGTTCTCAAACTTTAGCTTGGATCTGAACCACTTGGAGGGCCTATTAATGCAGATCACTGAATAAGCAGGTCTGGGGTGAGGCCCAGGTGAGGCACCTAATTTTGCCACACCATGGGAATCACTGGATCAGAAGCTCAGGCTGTTTACACACCAATCCCTGGAATTGGGAAGGGCTTGATTTTAAAGTGTGTGATACCTGACAACTATTTCAGACAAGAGTTTCATAGAATTCGTAATCCTATTCTGTTTGTGAACACTAGCAGATAGTCTCATGTGTTTTTACATCTACTTCAGAATTTCACCTCATTGAAGGTCATTATTTGTGAACTCTCTTATGTCTTTTTAAATGACTTGGGAAAAAATGAACATGTGCAAATTTTACCACAGCCTACATTATGAGGTTCTGTATAAAATGCTTAAAAGTGACATCATACCTATTATTGTTGAAATAAATTATGCCATTAAAATGTTGTTGTAATTGAGAAGCTTTAGAGAAAGAAGTAGAAAACAAAGCTACTGTTACAACCCTGTAGCCTGTTCTAACTCCTAGAAATAAGGGTAAATGCCCCAAAGAAAGTATCTCCTGAGATTACAATGAGAACCCAGGCAATGTGATCCTCTGGCAAGTTCTGCCCATACCTTGGACTACATTTCTGCTTGCGCTGTGTCTTTCTTTATCTGATCTTTCCATGTGTGTGTGACCAACGCTCACTTTTTATGAGACTGAGGAGTTTGGAGTCCATGTGACGGTGAATTTGGACCAGAAGTTCCTTGAGTTTGATTTGGGTCTGCTGGATCAGACTGCAAGTGTGCCCCCTTTTAATACCCTTCTCTCATCTTTTGTTTTGTGGCTTTGGTTCTTCTTCTTGTTTTTGGCAGCTGGCCATAGGTATGGAGCTCCAAACACATGACCTTGGTGTCCTTCTCTAATCCTGAATGACAGAGAAAGACTGGGCGGAGGGCAGGTTAGGCAGGCTGGGGAAAGTGTTTCAATGCTCTGGAATCTACTAAGAGTCAGAGGAGGAAGTCGGTGTCCCAAAGTGGAAGGAATGTCCATGGAGCCCCTCCTGACTGGGGGGAAGGGAAAATTCCACCATAAAAGGCAGGGCTCATTACGTCACTGCCCAGCTCAGAGAACTCTGGGGCCTCTGCACTCTCCTTAGAACAAAACCTACACTCACCAGAACAAACGAAACACCTTCCTCCGAGTTTGTAATTGACCTTCCTCGGGCCTTTGTTGCCTTCTCCTGTGCACAGCGATTTTAAAATCTGGCTGACCGTCAGGATCACCTGGAGCTTTAAGAAAGTACGTATTTCTGGATATAATGTGGTATTTGAAAAACTTCTTATATATATACTTAGATACATGTGGGTACTTGAGAAAGTTTGTGGAAAAAGAGAATTAAAGATAAGATGAATCTTTCCATGAACTTTTTGAAGTACCCTTGTATACACAAATAGATGGGCGAAAGGATATGAAGTCTGCGATTTGCTGTAAAGTTCTCCAGTAAAGATACCGTGGAGGGGCAGAGGAAAGAGGACGGCGCAGATGACTCATTACGGAAGGTGGAGATGGTAATAGGAAGACTCATCACACTGTTCACTCTACTTTTGCTTGTATTAGAAATTACTCACAATAGAAAATGTTTTAATATATGATTAAAAAATATTTAAAAGAATAGATTCCCAGATCTGCACCAGGGCCTAGGTCAGAGGGCGGGGGTGGGTCCTCCACAGGACTGTGCCTGCAGCTGTGCACTGCACAACTCTGGGGTTTGCCTCATTGTCTTCTAAGCTTTGTGTAATTATTACAGTATTTTTTCCAGCAGATGGCAGTAATTTCTCTCGAGGAAGGGGCATCTTTTCCTAATCCACACAGTCACCTCTGGGCTGGTGGCAAGGTTGGTCCCCCAAATCTGTACATGAAGACTAAGTCTCTCTGAACAATACAGTGAACACAACTGCACTGCACTGAGTGTCCCCTCACTGCCGCTCACACACCCGGCCACTCTGGGCTGGCTGCACCATGAGACTTTTCCCTTGCCACTGCCACAGTGTTCCCAGAGCATCCTTACACTGTGTCCCAAGCCATCCTCACATGAGCAAGAAAGCCCATGAGATAAAATTTAGAAAATACAGATGCAGAAAATAAAGTCAGCCACTAATCCATAGCCCATAAATAATCAAAGTTAACATCTGTTATATACCTTCCAGCCTTTTTTGGGATCATAATCTACAGGATGTTTCTAAAAAATTTTTTTCATTTAGTAATATATTGTGATCATTTTCTCAGGATAAGTATTCTGCAACTTAAATTATTTTTCCTTGGAATTTTTTTCCTTTAAATATTAAATCAAGGATGCAAGTTTTAATGACTGTAATAGGATGACATCCTCTGTTAAAACATTTTTTAGGATTTGCTTTTTTAAGGATGAGAAGCCTTATACAAGTTCAATGGCACAATGGAAGAGGTCTTTTGAGACAGAGAAACTAAATCCATTGGGAAAGGAAACAATCCAAATTGCCCGCAGAAGTGCAGATCCTCTGTCCAAGGAACTGACAAGCCAAACCTTCGCATCAGGATAATTCTGTTCATAAAACAGAAAGAATTACTAGAATCCTACAGAGCTTGAGACATGCAAGAAAACAAAGATTCATAAAAAGGTGAAAAACTAATTCTAAAAACAATTCAATGATTTGGAATATGTGATGATTATTTTCAGGATAGTCTTGGTTTACCTCAGTAAGTTCAATAACCAGGGTTAATGCCTCAGGAATGACCACAGTTACCTACTTTTTCTCCCACGAAGGGAAGAACAGATACCAGGCAGGACAAATACCACCTGTCTATACCTGCAAAACAGAAATGAGCCTGTCTTGTTCAAAGTGTTGATTCATACCAGGAACCTGGCACAGGCTCATTATGAGGGTTAACAGAGTAACTTGAGTCACATTAGAAATCATAGGTGCTCAGAAATGTTGTACTATTGATTATGATTACATTAAGTCATGCATTTCTAAGAAGCATTACCCTACCTCAAGGCCTCTGCTTGTGCAGTCAATTCAAAGCTGTGGTTTGCCTAATTATTTGGAAATTCAGACCATCTTAAAAGCCTCTCCGAGAAAGCAGGCAAGTATTATCGTCCAATTATCTAGGCTGGCTGTTACATCATGCCCAAATCATCGGGAACTGGTCCTTGTGTTATTTTGTGCAGTCACGTATCAGTATTGTATGTCAGTGGCTTTTTGTCTTTTTTCTGTGAAGACCCTATAATCCTCCCATGGAGGTACTCGGGGCTGTGTGTAATTCTCACTGCAGTACTTCCCTTCTAGCATGATGTTTTCATAAGAAAAACATAAAATATCTGATTTACATTTCAAAAATCAACCATTGTAAATTTCAGCACTCTACTATTAGTTGGGCCTTTTTCAAGACCGCAGAGTTGATTACAACATACCACTGCCGCAGCATATGATAGGTATTTTCATTCCATTTCGAGAGGTTCAGTTCTACAAACAGTGCAGTATGAAAGGTGCCAAGATAAAAAGGGAGAAGGATCCGTCCACTCCAGCAGAGTCCTGGGTGCAAATCCCTGGCATCACTTGTCTGAACATGTGTAAGCTACTGGACTCTGTGAGTTTCAGTTGCCTCAGCTGTAAAATGGGACTAATATAAACTAAGTTGTAAGGTTACTATAAGGATTAGAAATAATATGTGTAAGTGCATGACAGAGTGCCTCACACACATTAGGTCATCAGTGGGAACAGCTGTCATCATTGTTTTTATCATTATTTAGCATCTCATTGGAAAGTGTTCAAGTGGTTTGTGTAAGTGCATGACAGAGTGCCTCACACACATTAGGTCATCAGTGGGGACAGCTGTCATCATTGTTTTTATCATTATTTAGCATCTCATTGGAAAGTGTTCAAGTGGTTTGCCTAGGTTTCAAGGAAGAATATGGATAGCCTGCACATTAGAAAGCAGTGTTCCAGGCTATTCAAGCTTTTGCCTCTGCTATTTAAGCAGTAGCCTTTGGTATGCTAGTGTTAACTGGTTAGTAGCTATTTAAAGCACCTTGCTAGTGAGGTCACAATAATAGGTCTAATCCCTTTGCACCAGTTAATTGTTGCATGGCTATGAATAAATGCTTCACACCAGCCCCAACACCTCACCGTGGGTCCCATTAGTTAGACAGCAGGGTGGAAGAGCCTGGGTGAATCTGCAAAAACCATCACCACAAAAGAAACACAACTCGAGTGCAGGCAGTGCTGACAGGGTGGCGACACTGACTTCCTTTAGGAGGACCAGCCATTTCAGCTCTTTTTAAGTAACAAAGAACTCAAACCAGAAGTGTCCTCAAAGCTAACTGATAACTACTGAGGGCGGAAATCGGTCATCAGTATAATAAAAATAAAAATTTTTTTCTGTGTGTGGATATTCTCCATCCTTTCCTCCCAATTCTAATCTCGATACAACAGCCAAAGGATCTTTTTAAGGTGTAAACTCAGATTGTAAATTCCTCAACCTAAAGCTATCTTTCCATTTCACAGAGTCAAAGCCACAGCCCTTAACATGGCCTCAAGGCTCCGGCAGCCTGGTCCTGTCCCCTTTCTCTGCTACACACACACTGGCTTCTTGCTGGTCCTCACAACACGCCAGGTGGGCTCAGGGCCTTTGCACTCGCTGTTCCCTTGCCTGGAAAGCTCTTCCCCCAGATATCTGCATTGCCAGTTCCCTGTCTAGCTCTCCGCTCAAATGCCACCTTCAAAGGATGGCCTTCCCTGCTCCCTGGGTCTAAAGTACAGCATGCCCCCTCCCCATCCTCTTCCCTGCTTTGTTTTTCTCTATCTGACATACTATCTATAATATTTCCTGTCTCTCTTTCCCTAATAGTATGCAATCTAGGAAGGTGGGATTTTGTCTTTTTCTAACTGCTGCCTCCCTAGTGTTCAGACAGTCTGAGAGTAGGTGCTCAGTAAATATTTGTGAGATGAAATGGGTATCTCTAAAATCTTTGTAT
Source organism: Galeopterus variegatus (assembly GCF_000696425.1). Taxonomy (NCBI): domain Eukaryota; kingdom Metazoa; phylum Chordata; class Mammalia; order Dermoptera; family Cynocephalidae; genus Galeopterus; species Galeopterus variegatus. The sequence goes on along the minus strand of NW_007729625.1, from coordinate 307,011 downwards.
CTCTGTGAATTAACTGTGCAGTGCAAGTTAATTTATTCGCTAACCTAGGAGTGCATTTTGCAGCAAACTCACGCAGGCTGATGCTCCAGGAAGCCATGCT
>NW_007729625.1:256514-306403 GCF_000696425.1 Galeopterus variegatus | reverse complement strand
GCCGCGGGTTCGGATCCTATATAGGAATGGCCGGTGCGCTCACTGAGCCCGGTGCGGACAAAACCACACCAAGGGTTGTGATCCCCTTACCAGTCACGAAAAAGACAAAAAAAAAAAAAAAAAAATCCCTAGACAATGCTATATGGCATAACTTACAGCTCCTCTAAGAAATATTTTTCCCCAAAATTTTTTTTCACAATAGAGTAATTTTTAAGTAGCTTTCTGAGAAAATTGTGACTGCCTTGGGGACCATGTGAGAGTGGACTGCCTGCACTTATTTAGGCCTTCTGGTTTGGGGAATAGGACATCAGCCCTGGCTCTTACACATATGGCTTCTTAACCCTGCAGATTAGCTCTTAGTCAACAACACAGAACTCTCCATGTCCTTATCAGTAGCACCCTAAAGAAGATGCCTGCAGAAGGATTCCCAGAAGGTATTAGGTACTCCTGTAATATTTTTTTTTTCCTTCCTTTTTGTCTTTTTTACTGACCAGTAACGGGATCGCAACCCTCGGTGTCACGGCCGTACCGGGGACCGGCAATGGGATCGCAACCCTCGGTGTTGCGCCCACACCGCGCTCAGCCAGGGAGCGGGAACCGGTCTCCACATGGGATCTGAACCCTCAGCGGGAGCGCCACCACACTCCCAAGCAGCGCACTCTCCAGTGCGCCACCGGGCCGGCCCCTCCTGTAATATTTTAATCCTGTCTTTGGATCAGTGGCACCAGCAGAAGTGTAATATGTAGACCAATTTGTAAGGAACCCAGCAAACAGCTCCACGACACCACATGTCAATGTTTTGCCTTTAGATTTCACTGAAGACTCTTATAAAAATCATTTTAAAGTAAAGCCATACCTGAGAAACTTAAGAATCCAATCAAAATAAAATTACGTCCTTTGAGGAACTATGGTTCCCTCTTTGGGATAAAAATTACGTTCAGATGGGTTTCCCCTTTCTGCCCTCACTGTTGGGAAATCTAGAGCATCACAACCATGGCCACAAGGTTAACACTACGGATGACACGCTTGGAGTCTTCTCCCCTCCCCACGCTCCCCGTTTCTGATTTTCTATTTTTCTTTTATTATTTCACTGCAAAGGCTTCTTGTAAACCTCCCTAAAGCTACTATGGAGAGACAGACTATAAATAAAGTAACTGTTACCATTAAGAGTCAACATCAATGAATGAATTCAACCTGTTGCTAATCAATGGCTTACAGGTTCACTACAGTAACAGGAGACATTTAGGAGGTATGTTGGGAAGAAGATCAGAATGCATCACTAATGAATCTCCCCTGGAGATTTGGAAGAAAAGGCTCAAGGTGATCTTCCCGAGGTGGTTTAAGTGCTAGGTGGGGAGAGAAAAGATCAAACTCTGAAGGTTCTTCATACCTGTGCCTCCAGAGTAGTATCACTCAGAGATGCCAACTATTCTAATAGAAAAGAAGGTAATTTAAAAATCCAGGGCAGGCTGGTGAGCTCACTTGGTTAGAGCATGGTGCTGATAACATCAAGGTCAAGTGTTCCAATCCCTTTACCGACCAGCTGCTAAAAACCAAACAGAAAATCACTTTAAAGATCCTTAATCAGGCCTCACACTCAGCTTGGATTTGCTGCCATGGCTCACACTCATGAGATGGGCCAGTGAGGCCTGTACCCAACCAGCCATCATAACAGTCGCCTAGACACAGGAGAACCCCAATCACCTACCAAAGGCTTCCAAATATAAATCAGTCATTATTTTCAACTACCTAGCTCTAAGTCTGCCCATTAACTTTACCTGCTATAAATAATCATCCAGTCGGAATATCTATTCTTCAGAAGTTATTCTAGTTAGTAGCATCTTTAGGCAATTCAAAACCAATACATACACTTCCATTCAATCATTTCATCCTGCTTCCGTATTTATCATCTCGGTTGTCTTCACAACACCACCCCACGGCGCTCCCAGACATAGCACCCCGACTTCAGAGGCTAAGATCCTGAAGGCCCTGAAGGCCCGTGCGCGTCCCCCAGTGCTGACATAGGACTGTCTGACAGGTCGCAGCCCTGGGGCTTTTCCACTGGGTTACACAGTCAACATGTGGCTGGTTCTATTTCCACACTTCAGCTCGGAAGACTACATACAGCAATGACAGATTTGCTCTTACCTTTTCCTATGTGTCTCCTGGTGTTTTCTATTGTTGAATTTCTGTTTACATTGGAAAGCAGTCCAAGACAGAATCTGCTCCTGTTATTTGACGGGTCTGTGAATCCATCTACGAGCACGCTTCGGGAGGAGGCCTGGAACGTCTCCCCAACTCGGTTGTTCAGTTCATAGTAGGCGACCGAGCACCAGTGCTGGGGCTCCTCATAACAAACGGGCCGGAAGTCTGAAAGAAATCAAACCTTATATCACATCACCACCATCACGTCTGGGTGTCACAACTCACGATTCCACCAGGAAACTGCGATTAATGCTCTTATCCAGCAATCTGGCTGCAAGGCCAAGTATGCTGCTTTGCAATCTTTTAAAACCTGTCACTTGAATGGAAGCTGTTTGGAGTTAGCTCATTTGGTTAGTTCATCTGAGAGGCCATGGTCCTTGTCAATCTTCCATGGTTAGAGCATTTGTAAACATATTTATTAGTAATGAGGGGCCAGGGAAAAAGACGACGTGAACAGATCAATTTAAAATACTATCACTCCTGACTGGGCGGTTAGTTCAGCTGATTAGAGGTGGTGCTGATAACACTCAGGTCCAGGGTTCAATCCCTGTACCAGCCAGCCAACAACAACAACAAAAAAATCATCACCCCTAAAGCAAACATAGCTAACAGGAAGTTGGGAGGTCACTTCATCTTCATGTAGGAAAGATGCATACCACTGTTGCTGTGGCAAAAAGTATCATCTTTCTAACAAACTAAAGGTGAAATATAATAGTTTCGATAGAATTAAAACCAAATCAAAAACACCACATAGAACTTTAAATTATTTAAGAAAGAAAAAAATCTACATAGAGGGGCCCACATTCTCCTTTGTGTACATATAGGATATCGAGTTATATATGACCCAAAAATATTTTAAAGAAACCTGGATACTTCATTAGGAAACTCACGAATGTTATGTTTTCAGCCCAAATTTTAAAGTTAAATTTCCTATAACCAACTAAAGTTCAGACTTCTTTCTTTCCTTGCCACATACACCCTTTCTCTGCCTTTCTTTTGATTATATTATCTTTCTTTTCCTTGAATATCCTGGTAATTCTTTTTCTTTTTTTTTCCCTTCATGCAAAGGAGCAGAATATCCTAGTAATTCTTGTATCTAGACTGTACCTATATGCAATAAAATATAAATTTATGAAATAAATAATAGGGTTACTATTTGACTTACAAAAGGATCTTCACCTTAAAAGAATTCAATCTGGGATACTTTAAATAGTAAACTCCTGGAGACCCTCTCTAGCCTATGTGTGGTTCATGGAACAGGAGCCTCCGGATCACCAGGGAGCTTGTGAGGAATGCAGATTCTTGCACCCCACCCCAGATCTACAGAATCAAAATGCGCATTTACACAAGGTCACCACATGCTTTAGATGAACATTAAAGTTGAGCAACACTTATCTAGACTCTTATAAGATGCAAATAAAATTTTGTAAAAACGCTTTATATATATATTTCTAGGTTCTTACCAAATGAAAACCACCACTATAAACCTATAGCAAAAACACAAAGGTAACAAAATCCCTAACTTCTTAAGTTCCCAAGTCCACACTAAAATCAAGAACTACAAACTTCTAAATGCTATGTTAAAATAAATAATTAACTTATTCTAGTAAGGAGGATGATAAAACATTCATTCTGTAGTACTGAGGAATGCCAAAGTTAAAGTGCAAAGCCACGTTACCTGCCTCCTAAAACACATGCGAAATAGCAGGCCAGCAAATTTCTGTTTTGTTTTGTTTTGTGATTTGTTTTGTTTGGGGGTAATAGGAAATACTCTTGGGAAATAGCTACATTTAGTTGTCCATTTGCAATTTACCTCCATTAGGTATTGATAGCACTAAATGACTATCAGCTGTGGCATCTACAGGTCGGCCATTCTGGGTCCCCAGGGCTTCCGTGGCATGATAAGGTAGGGGTGATGTGTCAACTAAAAGAATGCAACAGAACAAAGGAATCATCAAACTAATAAACTGCTCAAAGACAGCTGGATCTAACCTCTTTCACTGTTAAACTCCTGGGCTTGGTGGCCAGTGTTACTTCTAAAGAGAGACCATATTAATGTAACAAGGTTCTTCTGAAGTGACATTATGAGTGTCCCACAGAATGTTCCGAGATCCTCACTAAAGGATGGATTTGTTTTCCCTCTGACTTATGAGTTATCATTGAATCCAAATGACTTCATGATTAGATTTTCAAATCTAAAAGCTATTCTAGCTTTCCTCAGTAGCAGAATAGTCTGTTATCTGGCTTGGAAACACAGAGAAAGCTAAACCTTCTTTGAAGTAAGCTTAATTTTCAGCTCCTATGCTGCCATGGACTGTATAATGACCATAAGGACATCTGTCCAAGACATACTTCCAGATATGCCCCCAAAACACAGACTAGCTGAAACTTGATTATAACCTAACGCCCAAGGCTTGCTCAGAAAGGCCCTTCTCCCCAGCTGTCAGTTCTGCACTGGATGGTGGTTATGGTTAGGCAAATGGCGTACATTCAGTAGATAACATCTCATCAGGAAGTAATTCACAACACAACGAAAACTCATGAGGCAGAGGGAAAACTCTTTAGGGAGAACCTCAGAACAACCAATTTCTTCAGTGTAGATTCCTAATGTTAGTTCAGAATGTTACATTAATGATAGAATTTAACAGCATAGGAGGTCAGATCAATCTGACCTTGTTGAACTGATTTGTCCACACAAGTAGCTCTTATACTTACGTGTGCATAAAAATCACCAGTGGAGCTTGGTAAATAGGCAGATTCCTGGCCTCACCTCCAGAAATTCTGATTCAATACATCAGTCACTGGATATAGCCATTTGTTTCAGCAGGCCCTAAAGGCAATTCTAATTCAGAGGGTTCACGGACCACAGCAGGAAACCATGGATAAGGTATTTCCTTGTGAGAAAATGGACTGTGACCCTGGTGAAAGTTATAAAGCAAAATGGTCCTTTTGCAGATCATTGAGTAAATCTATCTAGAAACTGAAGAGGCTGAACATAGAACTGCTATACGATGCAGCAGTTCCAGTCGTAGGTAGATACCCAAAGAAATTAAGAACGGGAACTCAGACAGGTACTTGCATGCTAAGGTTCATATCAGCGTTATTCACAATAGCCAAAATGTGGAAACGACCCAAATATCCAAGAACAGATAAATGGATTTTTTAAAAATGTTGTATTATCCATACAATGGAATATTGTTCAGTCACAAAAATGAAGTACTGATCCACGTTACAACACAGAAAAACTGTGAAAACACTCAGCTAAGTGAAACAAGCCAGATGCAAAAGGGCAAATATTGTGTGAGTCCATTTATATGGTAAATTCACAGAGACAGAAAGATCAGAGGTTACCGGGGGCTGGGGAAGGGGAGAAATGGGGAGCTACTGCCAAATGGGTACAGAGTTTCTGTTTGGGGTGATGAAAACATTTTGAAAATAGATAGTGATAATGGTTGCACAGCATTGTAAATGCCACTGAATTGTACTCATAGAAATAGTTAAAATGACAAATTTTGTGTTAGATATATTCTATCACAACTTTAAAAATCAATGTAAAATAAAAAAAACATTGTACAGCTGAAATGAGTGAATTGTATGATATGTGAATTATATCTCTTAATTAAGATATTAAAAAATTTAGGGGCTGACCCAGTTAATCTAAAAAATTTCTTTTATTTATCCATGGGTCTGTTACTTAGGTTGGCATTTTGCTGTTAATCATTTAGAAAAGAATGATTTTCTTTAAAATGAAAAGTCTATGCTTTCTCCTTCCAAGAGAAACTAGCCAGCTTCTGCATTGTTGTTGGGTCTGTCCCTTCATGGGTGGAAAAACAACAACCTGTCAGTGTAACCAGGGCAGGAGCACAATGTCAGTACAGGAAATCTTTATTGCATAGCCAGGTGCTGTGTAAATATATACTTAGCTATATAAACTGTGGCTCTGTCCTCAAATGACTTCTCTTTCTTTTTTGTTTTTGTTTTTCTGGGTGGCTGGCCAGTATGGGGATCAGAACCCTTGACCTTGGTGTTATAACACTGTGCTCTAACCAGCTGAGCTAACGAGCCAGCCCTGACTTCTCTTCTGTTGTGCCTTTCTCAGTGAACTCAGCCACTCGCAAAGACTTCAACCATCTGTGTCCCACACTGTGAGGATGACTCCAAACTTCCTTCCAGCATCTCAGCCTTCAACTCATCAGGCTGATTCTATCTCCTCCAATTCACTGCCTTCTTTCCAACCCCACATCCCTGCTTCAGTTCAAGTCATTGTCATGTGCCTGGCCTGCTACAGCCTCTATTACATGTGGGACCTATTTATGTGATTGTTCTCAATAGTCACTACCTCCTGAAGGTCAGAGACCACCATCTTAATCACCACTGCCCCTCTAGCACTGGCACAGTGCCCGACACTTAGCAGGTGCCCAGTCATTAGTTACTACTTAATCAAAAAAATCTGTATCTACAGTCCTGAGCTCTAGTCCCATGTTCCAAATGCCTGTGGTCAATAAGCAACTGGTGGGCAACCACTGTGTTTCAGGCTCAGTGCTGGATGCAGAAAAGAGAAGACTCACAGATTAATGGGGGGAAACAGACACACAGGGAATTATATAACGTGGTGTGATGAATGTAACAGCAGATGTATATGCGACCTGCTGAAGGGGTAAAAAGAACTAAGCAACTGGGAAGGGAAGAAGCAACTCCTTTATCTTCCCACATTTTATAAGTTCTCTGAGGACAGGAAAAATTTTTGTTAATCCTTTAATTCCCCTTCAGCAACCTAAGGCAATGTTTGTATATATAGCAAAAGTTTAATAAGAACCCACTAAGTAAATGGATACATGAATAAGTGAATGATGCAGACTGTTATATCTGGCACCAAATGTGTGTATTTATGCATGCCTCCAAGAATTTGTTAGCCCTGGATATTATTTATCTCACACTCGTAAGGTGCATTTATATCTTTTGTTATCTCAACTTGGACCCACCTTACAGGTATGGCAGCACGTGCAATTATTACAATATGCTAGATTCTCTCTTTCTTTTCCATATGCTTTCTCAGTTCAGCAAATTGAAGATGTTGTCCTGGCTTCACATCACCAAAAAGGAGAAAGCACAGCCTGGAGGTGGGGCTTTGTTCTCTGCTGTGCTAAAGTTACACATACGTCTCTTGTAGGCAGGGACTCCCTTTGATTGTTAAAGAGGGAACACCAAAGGAAAGGCCTAACCCTGATCCTCCTTGTTGCCTGCCTTCAGGCCAGGTCTTCCTGCTTGGGTTAGAAAAATATTTTGATCTTATTTCTACTACTTTTAAAAAAAATCCTTGGAAATTCCCAGGGATGCTTTCCAAATCCATTTAGTTTTTGAGAGCTTCCAAAGGATTAGAACCAGAAACCAGAGCACTATCATGTTGTAGGTCCAGGGTAAATGCTTCACAATAGGTATAGTCCTGGCCATCTCAGAGGGTGGGCTTACAAGAGATTGCTTTGTAAACTGTAAAGCACTATATGAATGTTAGTTACCATGGTTATACTTATGCTTGTCCACCATAAACACTTGTGTCGGATCCTATTTTCCCACTGCCTGCAGCACTTACTGACCTGAGTGTTGATAGGGACTCTCTGGCTCAGAAGGGCTTCCTGGAGAGTGTGGGTAGCTGGCCGTGCACGGGGACTGCGAGAAGGCGTGGCTGGGTGAGGGCGGGAATGCAGAGCATGGAGGCTGCTGGAAGGAGTCCGGATAGGTGGCATTGTGTGGCATGAGTGGCTCGCTGTGCAGGGAGGCGCTGCGGAACTTGGCCAGGAGGCTGAGCTGAGGGTTGTATTCGCTGTGCCTGGGCACAAGCACCGGAGGCAGCACTAGGATCAGAAGGGACAAGAGAGTCAGAATTGAACACTGCTCATCAGCACAGAATAGAGTGGACACTTGCCATCTATGTGTGCCCATTTTCTGATGATAAAAGGGTTCCTCCTTTACGAACTACCCCTCCACTATTTGTGCTCATCATGCAACTGTCCATTAAGGTCCCATCCCCACCCAAGAAGTGAGCATTGAGTCAAGCGAAACCAACAGTTTTTCTCCTTGTAATCTGAATCTTTAGCAGAATGTCACAATTAATGAAAAACCTTAGAGGAGGATCTTTCTAATGTCAGCACTCTAAAGAGACTACCTAACCATGTCTACCATGGAAATTTCCAGAGCTGTCCTACCTAATACCTGGCCTTCTGGAGACATGATCTCTATGTCTACCTTTAATTCTGCCAATAAAGTTTTTGTTAAGGCAAAATTGATTTCTATTGCATGACATGAAACCCTAAGTGATGCCCAGAATGTTTTTCCTTCAGAGACCATGTTGAATTATTTAGATGATCAGCCTCAATTTCAGGTTTGGTAATGCTGCTGAAATAAAAACATTCTATATTTGTTCTTACTGGAAAGATTTAAAGATGAGTAATTAAAAGGTATTAAGTAAAATACAAATGATGAATACTTATAAGAGTGAATAAGTAAAAGATAAGCAGTTATAAGAAAACCTATAAGTCAGGTTTATTTATTATAGTATGTTCCTTCTGGGTTCCCTTCTTTAAAAAGAATATGAATGTTTCTGATCCTGGTTCTATACATAATTTAGGAATGGATTCAATTCTTCAAGGGCAAGCTTTGCACAGGCACTCACAGCTCCTACTGACTTCTAGTGTCACAGTGTGTTGCTGAAGTGCCATCTGTGACCAACATAAGTTCCAGACAAAGAAGCAGAGAAAACAGTGGGGAAGTGATCAAAAAAATAACAGAAGAAAACTTCCCAGAGCTAAAAAAAGGGTCTATGTCTTCAGATTGAAAAAATCCACAGAGTGCAGAGCTCAATTAATGAAAAAAGATCCAGACCTAGTCACACCATCTTGAATTTGAAACGTAGGAGGATAAATGTAATATTCTAAAACCTCTCAGAGGATCATCTCAAAAAGTCACCTACAAAGAAATGAGATTCAACTGACCTCGACTTCCTACCCCAAAGTTGGCCACTGAAGGCAATGGACCAAGGCCTTTCTGGGGAAAACAATTCTTACCCCAAATTCCATAATGGAAACCAGTATAATAACCAAAGACTAACATTAACTATGGACTGAAATATAGATGTCAAAGACTGAGAAGAGGAAGGAAGAATGTGGTATGAATAGCTAAATCCTCACCTTTTATGTGAGAAGGTCAATGAAATTATCTAAAAGTGATAAACCTGGAAACAGATGTATAAGCATATTATTTAGAGTTACTTACATAATTTTTAGTAATAACGAAGGAAAATAGTAAAAAAAAAAAAAAAAAAAAAAAAAAAACCCAGCCAGGAATGGTTAAAAGAGGTTGTTTCTGGGGATGGATGGGGTGGCTGTTGTTTCTAATCACACTATTGACTTGTTTGCACATGCAAGTATTGATAAACAGCTTTCATAAAAAATAACTGTTTGAAAACTGCTCTAAAATATAAAGTCTTTAAAAAAGTAAAAGTTTTGGAATGAACAGACAATAACAATAGTAATGCAATAACAATAACATTAATCGCAAAGTCTACCATTTGCCTTCTACTAAAATACATTTATCTCTTTCCAAACAAGCAATAATTCATTTCTATGTACAGAAAATAAACTCAAATCGGTAAATGTACAGTTTTAAACTAAAACCACTACAGGTCAGGGTGGCAGAGAAACAAATGACTTCCTCTCCCCTTTACAAGGTAGTATTTGCATATATACCGCCTCATGACATTTGAGGACAAACATCCAATATCACCACACAAAAATGGCATGGATGTCAAACCATTAAATGTCCTTTAATGTATTCCACAACCATGAAGGAATAAAAAGATGATTTGCCTCATGAATAGCCCGCAGTGAGGGGCTGACACAGTAAATGACATATGGCCTCTTTTTAGATGACAGTTCATTACAATGTTAACAATGTTCAAATAAACACTCATTTTTTTTTTTTTTTTGATGAAGACGAATTTGAATAATCTCTGTGACTTCAGTTTCAATGTCAGGTATCTACAGTGTATTCCTATCACTGGTAAACATAATGCCTCATACCCTTCTGAGTGCAGAGTCTTCTATTTCTTCATGGCCTGCAGATCAGAGGCACCAAGAGAAAAGAAAGGATATATTTTTCTTCATCGTGACAAACATCTTGCTAACATATTTTTACCATCTGGGTAAAACCAAAAGCAGTGAATGTTTGTAAAGAAAACTGATGTTATCATCATGGTTGTTATCTTGCCTGACTGGCTCAGTTACCTTAGATTTGCACTGATCATATTTTTAAATACTTTCTGTCAAAATGCAGCTATCCCTAACTACTTAATTCTATTGCCACATCTCACCTTCTGCTTGCAAATATGACATAGTGAGCTTACAGACATCGTTTCTATTTTATGCCACCTTTTAAATACCATGCTGTCTCTACATCTCAGTGTTGCACGAGGGAAATCACAGGAGTTACTGGTCACATGGGGGTGCAGAGCAGAGCTGAAAAAAAACTTTTGTCTCTTTTTCAAAAGTCTTGTGGTTTTGACATAATATGGGTATTTCATGTAAGGGAGAAATTACACACCTGAAATAACCTCCCGCTGCACAGAGTAAAATCATCATGCACAGAGAAATCATTTTTGCACAGCTGCTACTAGACCCATGCCAGACAAAGAACGAAGGACTGAGGAACGAAGACACTTCGCCAACTATTGGGTACCAGTCCATGAAGAGATTAATGGCAACTAAGTGTTTAAAAACTTTTAATAGCAATGAGACAATAATTTTATATATCTGTTGAAAACTGGGCTTGTATTTTGTAAGTCTTTTTCAAATTTCATTTGCCTAGCAATTCATTTGTATTGTCAAAGTATCAATTTGAAGGATTAGAAATTTAAACAAAACCTGGTCCCTCAGTACAGATAGCTTGAGAAGCACTGAAACAGGTTAGTAAAATAGACGTGGGAATGAAAAGGAAATCAGACTGCAGCCTTCAATGCACCTAAAACAGATGACCAAAAAAATGAGAGATTTCGAAGTCAAATCTTAAGCTTTATGACAATTAGGGACTCAGCAGTTTTTTGGTTTTTTTTTAAAAGATGACTGGTAAGGGGACCTTAACCCTTGACTTGGTGTTGTCAGCAACACGCTTTCCCAAGTGAGCTAACCGGCCATCTCTATATAGGGATCCGAACCCTCGACTTGGTGTTGTCAGCACCACGCTCTCCCAAGTGAGCCATGGGCCAGCCCTAGCAAAATTTTTTAACATTAAAATTTTCACTGTCCTCAAAATAACGAGTTTGAACATGGCTAGATAGCTAGATATAAAATTGGCTTTTTTACTATTAAAAAATCAAAGTTAAAAGTAAAAAAAAACTTGTGTAGCTTAAATATTACCTTAAATCAATATAATCTTTACCCACCTTTCGTTCTGGAAATTTAAACTTAAAATATGATAATATGAAACCTATCTACCATATGTAAAACATTCACACTATCATTCCTAAAAGAACCTTACATAATATAAAAAAACTAAACTATTAAATAATTCTTTAAAATTAGGTTTTTGAGTATTCGAAAAGAAAACCAGATATATTTTACAAGATACTGCTTTACAAGTTGTTACATTTTACAACTCCATTACTCAGGAAGAGAGAAATAAAGGATTTCTTAGTGAACATTTCAGTATATTGTGGGTGCTTAAGATAACTCAAATCTTTGAGACACAAAAAGGAATCAAGTCATTTTTGTCATAAAGTCAGACATTATGGACTTTTCTTTTTTAAGGAGGCAAAAAGAGTCTAAAGAGAAGCAGGCAAAAGGGGAAGAAAGCAAACACCCCCATGATTTAGTGAAAACGTATCATTGTACTAAGTGCCTGGGACATTCTAATCACCTTCTCGTACAGGGTCTCAGTCCCTGGGTGAAGTGGCTGCAAGAAGCATCCACACACAGACAGGTGACTTCCTTGATAACTGTTTTACAACACGATGGCCAGTTTGGGAGCCTGAAAGGCCACCGGGCTGAGACTGATGTAGGCCGGGCATGAATCCCTTATCCAATTTTACTTGAGATGAACTGAACTCTCGGCCCTGCACATCTGGACAGGACCATCTCTTAACTGGACATGGGCAATTTCCCTGAGCTAATGTGTCAGCCTTTGTTTTCCTGGAATGAGGCAAATGGCCAATCAAAGAGAGAAAGGTCCCATTAAAAACTGTACTCATCTTCCTGCCCGGATGCCACAGGAACATTCAATACACAGAGTTGCAGTAAAACGCTGTTAGAGCCAGCGTGAAGGAACAAAGAGAAACACCAGACTTCTCCCAAAAGGGGAGGAAATTTATGTGCACACATGTACGGGTGTGTGAGGAGTTTTAGGACAGGGCTTTCCTACATTTGGAACCACATTTAAGAACAACTGCCAACCTTCCCCCTGTTGTTTTTAGTCCTGGAATGAATTCTAGTAACTTCCACTCAGCCCCAGATATGAGATACCTTCCACTTACCTGAGCTTAGGGAGAATGGCAGCCGAAAAACCTTCTTTGGTTTAGTTCAGTTCAGTTTAGTCAAAGGAGGGCAGGACAGGGAGAAGGATTTTTATTTTTACAGCTAATCATTATCAAGGCCATTCTCAGACCTTTCAAGGCCCCAAGAGCAGGGAAAAGGTTACGCTGATGACTCCTAAATACAGTACATCAAAATAAAAGTGCATTTTTCAAAACCACACAAGCTTACGTGTATACTGAAATTAAAATATTTTCGCTCTAGACTTTTCTGACTACAAAATTTTGGATGAGTTGCTCACAACTGAACCTCCCTCTCTCCTCTCTCTGTCTTTTGGGAGAGGTCCTGGACTGGCTTGGTGCCCCGTCATTCTCCATCACTGTGAAAATCGGCCAGGACACGGTGCGTGACACCCACCTGGAGTCTCCACGCGGCGGTAGTGGTAAGGGTTAATGCACACCTCTTTCTGCTTGGAGCCGAATGGGAACTCACAGCACTCCAGTGGCTTCAGCTCGTGGTGGGACTGCAGATCGGGCCACCGCCACACCCGGCAATAAATAACGTGGGGCAAGCCCTTGCGGTGGGACACCTGCAGCCGGCCGTCCAGGGACCGGGGAATCGTGACGCACTTGCTGGGCTGCCCCGGGCAGCTGAGGGCCCTCTCCAGCTCGTCCATGGCGCCTTTCTTCTTCTTCAGTTTCTTCACTAGAGAGTCCACCGCCTTCTCGGCCCACTTCTCCTCCTCATCTCCTTGCTTCCAGCCCAGCAGTCTCTTCACGGCGGGGCTGGTGAAGGAGAAGAGGGAACTGATGGGGGTGCTGGAGTGCATAGGTGGCGGCCGCAGGCGTCCAGGGCACACAGAAACCGCACACGCGGCCCGTCACGGCCTGCAGGGCCCAGGGGACGTCAGCAGCAAGTCACCCTCCAGGGATGGCATAGGGACAGATCTTCCTTTCCTTCTGGAAGCAGCTGGGACCGACTCTAGCTGGGAAGTGTGTTGGCTTTCTCCTAAGCCCTTGGCTGGGTTGGCCAACTCTGGAAAACAACACAAGACTTGGATTAGCTTTATTGGGGCAATTTGCAGAAAAGGTCAAAGTTGGATAAAAGGGGGAAAACATCCTCCAAATGTTTTAATTCGAAGACTCTAAGTCATGTTTGACTCTGCCATCTGCTCTAGTCCCTGTATCCAGGTCTTGGCCATTCTGCCTTCAAATGTCTTTCCGAGTCAGTGTCTTCTCTGTTTCTGCCAACACCTGCGTCCAGCCCACCCCGCCACTCACTTCAATTATTGCCACAGCCTCTGGAGTAGCTTCTCTCCTTCCCCTCACTTCCATGTCTAACCTATGTACTCCCAAACTCCCCTTCTATCTAGTCATCTTCCTGTTTAAGAAATCATGTAGTTCCTTGGTTTCCCAGGTGTAAACTTCTCTGCCTGGGATCCTAAGGCCTCGATAATCTTCTCTCAACATATTTTTCCTTCTGAGTTGGATGCCCGCCTGTGGGGCATGAGAGATGGGGCCATGGGCCTCAGCCCCACCCCCACCACTGCACATTCCGGCCAGCAACAGGGCCCCCCAGGGCCAGTATCCTTGAGGGCGAGGGGCCGGGGCAGCCCCGCCCCTACCTGCAATCAGATCCTAGACTGTGCTTATTAACCCCATGTGTTTCTTTGGAGTGTGTGACTTATCTGCACATGTCCTAAATCAAATTGCTGCTTAAATTTTTGTAATTCATTTTTAAGAGTTTCTTTTGCAATAAGGATGTTAATATGTGTGTGTGTGTGTGTGTGTGTGTGTGTGTGTGTGTGTGTGTGTGTGTGTGTGTGTGTGTGTGTGTGTGTGTGTGTGTGTGTGTGTGTGTGTGTGTGTGTGTGTGTGTGTGTGTGTGTGTGTGTGTGTGTGTGTGTGTGTGTGTGTGTGTGTGTGTGTGTGTGTGTGTGTGTGTGTGTGTGTGTGTGTGTGTGTGTGTGTGTGTGTAAGTAGACAGTAGAATAACAGTTAGCAGAGGCTGGGAGGGGTGGGGGGTGGGGGGAAGATTAGGGTTGAACTAATGGGGACAAAACTGTGCTGTCTACCTTAAGTGAACCACTGTCCAGGATATGCACGTACTGAAACAACATGCTGTACCCCCCCCAAAATAAATAAAATGGAATTAAATAAAAAATTTTTTTCTTTCTCTTTTTTAGTTTGCCCAAGAAATCCATCTTCATTGTAGAAGATATATACAAATGGAAAGGAAAAAAAAACTAGAATCGCTAATAATCTCACCAATCAGGGATAGCCTCTTAACGTATATTCTTCCAGTGTACCCCAAAGACCTCTGGTAGTCTCTGAGACCCTTTCAGGGTGTCTGTGAGATCCTCCCTTTTCCAATTACATACCTGTGTGAGCTAAATTCTTTTCGTAAGCTTCAACTAAAACAGAATATCATAGCAGATTATATATGCAGAAGCAGGTAAAGAACCTAAGTGCCATCTATTAAAGCAGGCATTAAAGAGATTTACAAAGATACAAAACGACACTTGCTAATTTTTTTAAAACATAGTTTTTAAAACTAAAAATATGTTTATGTTAATATATATGGATTTTTTAATGGGTCAATAAATATTTTTAAGTTTAATAAATATTTTATCAGTTTTAATTCCTAAAATGGTAAAAATTGATAAATATAACCTACATCAGCAAAAGTTCTTCGGAGTTCCCAATAATTTTTAAAAGTGGAAAGGTGTCATAAGACCAAAAAGCTTGAGAGCAACTTTTCCAGTAGTTACACGTAGTCACATACTCAAAGTACGGCTGACACATTTGTTATTGTTTGAAAATCAGCTGAATTCTTCTTTGCTCTCTCATGCAAAAGAGACATTCTTTCCCGGTTATTCAACAGTCCCATTTAAATTTCCTGAAGTAGAGCTACACTTCCTCTTCTGTGAAATAGCTGGCTGAAACAAAACCTCCTTCTTCTTCCAGGTCTTAGAAACCGGCTACCTCTCTAATGTTTAAAGCGGCTGCTGGTAACATTTTGGAGCAAGCTGACTCATTTTAGCATCTTGGAATCAATCTAACTCGTAATCTCCAATGATTGCTTGCTTAATATGCATTAAATATAATTTTCTCCTTTGCTTCCGTGGAAGGAAAGCTGCACCTTTCTGCGTCCAATTACATCAACTTCTTTTGAACGAAGGTGCTATGTAAACCCCTGCTATAGCCGTCATTATCAGGCACCTCATGTGGAGGCTGGCAGCCTGGCTAAACAAAAATTGATGACATTTAATGAGTATAAAGCAGCACTTACAGCACTGTATTCCTCGTATGGACTTTATCTAGCATTGTACAGAGGTAAACTGTGACGAAAAGGTGAGCTAAGGGCACCATAGCTGTTCTTTTTCACTTGGCAGTTTGACTTACACTCAGTTTTATTTGGAAAGGTTGATTTTTGTGGCTTAACAATCGTGAATGTATAAAGCACAGTTAAGTCACTCTGCTGAGGTCCTGTTTACTTAATCTAGCTAGGCTGCCTTAAAGTAATGGTTGAAGAGGGGTGGGAGCTTTAAGGAGAAGTAACATGACACAGAATAGCCTAAACCCTGAAAGAGCTTTGAAGTCTGCTTAGTTTTACATGGGATTTGTTATTAGTAAATTGTGGCATAAATCTTTAAGCTCAGGTAAGCGGTAAAGAAAAGCCTTTTATAAATTAAATGTACTTTTTAAAAAAACTTTTGCTCCATCCGACAAATAACAGTTCCCTAAACTGGATTTTGTTTTGATTTTAAACTGTGGGTTCCTAGCTACTAATGGCAGGTGAAACCAATTTATTGGAGAAAAACAGTTTTTGTAAAAACGACAAGACAAAATAGACTATATTGCAAGGCAGCTCACAAAGAATAAATATAATAACTAAGTATAATACTTTCATTAAAACTTTCCATTCAGAGGTATGTATTCTGTGTGTGCATGTCTGTGTGAGTGTGTGGTGTGTCTGTGTCTGTGTAAGCGTGTGTGGTGTGTATGTGTGTTTCTGTATTAAGTGTGTGTGTGTGTGCTTTGGTGGTGTGTATGTGTCCAGGGTTACGATGCAAAATTTATTATTATTGTGGGTTACAATCAAAAAAGTTTGAAAAGCACTACTCTGAAACCATACATTTCTGTGAACTGTGTCTGTCCGAGGTTTACCTTGCTGAGTGACTTTCAGGGCATCTTTCCTCATGCCTTGGGGAAATCCCAACAAGTCATGAATCTAAGGCCTAAAAAACCTTGGCTGTCTACAGTCTGCTGTCACTGCCGCATTTCAAATCATTATAGTAGTCTCATGGTGGCTCCAAAACTATAAATTTATTGCTGCAAGACACAGCTCCTGTTCCGTAAAACAAAGCCTCTTGCATTGAGGGAGGCCCCGAGAAGAGTTAAATTTAGAACCTTAGAGTGATAAACACCAAATTCCTCACAGTGGCCTCCGGGTAGGGGAAAAAAAGAGAATAGAAAATATCAAAAAGTTAAGATTTAAGAAGGCTGACTGATGGGTACATGGATGTTCAAAATCTTATTTTCTATACTTGTTTGTATGTTTGGTATATTTTTAATAGAAAAAATAAGTATTAAAAAAATGAGTTGGAATCTCACTAACACTAAGGTTCTTGTCTATGTTGATAGTTGCTGTTTGTCCAGGCAGTGCAGCTCAGGGTTCATGAAGGTTATTCCATTCTCATTCCTATAATGTTTTAGCCACTAGTAGAACAAAGGGCCCCTGTTTATCTCCAGCTGGCCATCGCACTGACATCAGCAGTGGAAGTCCCCCCTGCCCAAGTTTCTTCAGTGTCAACCTGGCTTGGAAAGCTTCCCACTGTCAGAGAATTTAAACGCCCATAGACTTGAGACTCTAACCTACCACGACTCCTGATAACTCCACTGCCCAAGCTCAGAGCAATAATAAAAAATAGAGCACTCTCAGAGGGGTCATTAAAAAAAAAAAAAAACTGTTGCAAAAATAGGAGAGGCTATTAACATTGCTTACAGTTACCCCGTTCCTATAAAGTACAAAGAACAAAACAAAATTAAGAATTAGGCACCTTCTAAAGATGAATGCAAGTGAGGCATTTATAAGCAGAAACACAAGCAGATAACTCACACAAAATACAAGAGCTACAGAAGAGATACAGGAGGTGGGACATGAAGAAAACTTCTTAGCCCAACATGGGGAATATTGGGAGGATTCCTGAGAGGATAACTGAGCTGCACGTAGAAGGATTTAAATCCCGGCTAAAAAATAAACTAACTTGGTGGATTAGGATAACGTTCTAAGATTTCGTTGTGTATGGTTACATTCTCACTCTTGTAAGAGAACTGGGTATCCCTGTCGTAGATCAACCGTGTGATCTTAGGCATGTCATGTGGTCTCTAAGGATCCCCTTATTTCCTCATCTGCAGGTCAGGACAGGGCTTAGCCTCCCTGTAAGGTTCTGTCTGGGAGGTGGCTCCACGACTCCAAGGTTATTGGCTGGATGTGTCACATGGGATCGTGTGACTGTCTCAGCTGCTGTTAGCCCCTGGGTAGTCGGAGAGTGGGACCTTCACCCATGACACCACTGCCAGCATAAAGCACACCCAGTATCCCCTCACTGCATAGAGCAGAACAAAACAACACATTTCCACGGCTGTCACACTGACTCTTTTAACAACAAATGTCATCTACCAACAGAAAACAATTTCCAGTTCGCTCTCCAGCCATTTGTTTCTTTCTAGGATTATTTTTTACCGCAAAGGAATAAGAGTAAAACGTATACTTGGCGTTGCTGTGTTTAAAACCATTGGTTGGTGCATCGTCCGGCATTCATACCAGATCTCCAGAAATGCTTTCTGTTGGCCAAAGAGCTTTCCTGATTTGGGCAGAGAGAAAAAAGCACCATGACTGTCCCTTCTCTGGCTCACTCAGAGCCCACTTCCCACACTTGCAGCACAAAAACAGTACTCCTTTCTTTCTCTGGCGTCTGAGTTTTACAATAAACCCCAGGCTGAGTGAGTAAAACAACTTCTCATTTTTGAGTTTTTTAAATAAACAAGCCCACTTAAAAGAAAAACAGCACTGACCACATGCACACGCCATGATTTAAGTGTACATAATTCCACACCAAAAAACAATTTACCCAGCCGGATAAAACTTTGGGAGACATGAGCTTTTTTTATTTTTTAGTCGTCAGTTTAAATCCAACTCCCATTAGCAGTTACTAAAGATTAGTTCCACTCACTTGGCCTCCTTGGAAGATCCAATTGATGATTTTAATCTTGAAGAAAATAAAATTTGAAAAATACTGTTTCAGATGGATATGTCAGACGGCTAGTCTGGAACACGCCCCAGCACCAAGCACTGGGACCTCCAAGCAATCCTTCAGGGCACTGCTCCGTGGCCAGTGTGGCCAAGAAAAGTCTCCCACCTTTCAAGCCGCACACTGCAGCCAGCCCAGGGGTCAGGTCACACTTGTCTGCTCTGCCAGGGCCCAACCCAGAAACAACCACCACTCCAGAACATCATCGTTTCGTTGTTTTTGTTTTTTATGTTTTCAGCCTTACCAGTTTTTTTTTTTTTTGTCTTTTTTCCGTGTCCGGCAACGGATCGCAACCCTCAGTGTTGCCCCCGTACCGGTCCGTGTCCGGCAACGGATCGCAACCCTCAGTGTTGCCCCCGTACCGGTCCGTGTCCGGCAACGGATCGCAACCCTCAGTGTTGCCCCCGTACCGGTCCGTGTCCGGCAACGGATCGCAACCCTCAGTGTTGCCCCCGTACCGGCTTCCGTGTCCGGCAACGGATCGCAACCCTCAGTGTTGCCCCCGTACCGGACCGGGGACCGGCAACGGGATTGCAACCCTCGGTGTTGCTCCCGTGCCTCGCTCAGCCAGTGAGTGGGAACCGGTCTGTATGTGGGATCCGAACCCTCGGGCGGGAGTGCCCGCCGCGCTTCCCAAGCGGCGCACTATCCAGTGCGCCACCGGGCCGGCCCCACAGCCTTACCAGTTTTGGCTTTCTAATCCATAGCCAGCGTTCTGTATACCTTGTTATCTATAAAACAACTTTTTCTTTTCTTCCTGTATCAGCCACACAGAATATAAAACAGTTTACTAACTAAATTTAGACCTTGAACACATTTGCTGAAGAAACACTTAACCCCCTTCAGGGAACAGACTGTTTTCTTTACTTTTACAGCACTTTCTGTACACCAGTAATGGCTATAGCAATAATAAGTACTTTTAAAGTGTGAAAAAAGGTCCCAAAGAGCATCTATCTAGAAAACAGTTGGCTGTTATTATCACCATTGGCACACACGTATCATATCCCATTACTGTGCACACTCGAAAAGAAACTGGGCTTCTCTCTCTCTCTCTCTCACACACACACACACACCCCTAAATGTGTATTTGATTAATTCAAATTAATCCTCACTTAAACTAGCTGTCATCCCCACATGGTCCAAATGCGTGGCGATCATAAGTTTGTACTGTAAGAGATAAACCACCACCTCATGCACATTCCAGTTTCATGTCACGCAGTTGGATAAACACAGAAATGTTATCACGATTTCATATTCTGGGTAAGAAGCTTTTCTAACTGCATTTGAAGGTTTCCTACAAATCTGTGAAGGGACAGTCCCAGTTCCCTGGTCTCCTAATGAGCATCTTGTCACAGGGTAGGATACCTTCTGTCCACAGCGCCAAAGAACACGACAGAGATGCACTTGTTTGTATGGCAGGCTCTATTCAAGGGGCCGTGGAGGAATTTCAGAGCATCTGTGGACCTCTGAATTATCTGCTCATTTTGAGTGGTTCTGCAAATACAGATTTTTCTAAGGCAACAGTCCCTAGGCAGTTTTATTCAAATTCTTAAAAGAGCCTGTGATCCCCAAAAGATTTTTATTTTTTAAAAAAACACTGAATTAGAAGAAAGAAGAAACGGAGAAACTCAGAGAATGAAGGGGAAGAAGGTAAAGGCCTTGAAGGGAATCGCTGACTGTTGTACCCACCTAAGCGGCGCTGGGAAGAACCTCACGAAGACTGGAGCTGCTGGACAGCGTGGACAAAGGGGCAGTGGGAAAGGCTTATGGCTAATGTGCTCAGTATTTTCATGGTAAGTGCTTCACATGCACCTCAGCATGAGGTCACTGCCACAGCTGCGCGCAGTGAGTAAGCCCACTTTACACATAAGGATACTGAGGCACAGAGAGATTCAATAACTTGCCCAAGGTCACACAACTAGTAAGTGGCAGTGCCAGGACTCAGACCCACACCCAAGCCACTGTATCATCATCATCCCGCTCCCAAAAGAGACGGGAGGAAAGCAGCCCTGCGTAGTTCCCCTGACAAGCTCGGACAGAGCAAAGACCCCTGCACCCAAGGCTGGACCCGAGCTGTACTGAAATGGAAGACAATGGAGGAAGGAACCTGGGTGGCAGGAAGGGAAGAGAGAAGCCCTCCAAGGTCTGCTCAATCTCCAAAATGTTGTGATGCAACAGAAGGACTGGCTGTGTCCTAAAGGAAAGGATGAACCACAGCTGAGCCGCGGTTGTCAGCTGCTATTTGCTTATTCACATATTTCAGCAAATGCACCTCCTACAAATACCTACTAAGTGCCAGGGACCACCTAGTGGGGAGCAAAGCAGATATGGCCCTTGCCTTTCCTGAGCTTAGAAACTTGTCTGGATATTAAACAAGTAAATACTCATATTAAAAAAACATGAAGTACAGTCCTCCCTCAGTGTCACTGGGGGATTGGTTCTAGGACTTCCTGCAAATAGCAAAATCCAAGGATGCTCAAGTCCCTTGTATAAAATGATAGTGTTTGCATATGACCTATGCACATTCTCTTAGACACTTTAAATTATCTCTAGATTACTCATAATACCTAATACAATGTAACTGCTAGGTAAATAGTTGTTATGTTGTATTGTTTAGGAAATAATTACAAGGAGAAAATGTCTGTACATGTTCAGTACAGATGTAATTTTTTAAAGAGTATTTTCAATCTGCAGTTAATTGAATCCATGGATGCAGAGGGACTGTACTATGTGGGAAACAAACATGACAGAGGGGCGAGGGACCGGCCTCGACCTACTGCTGGTGCCCTCACCGAGGAAGTAATTAAACCAAGAGGATGAGAAAGGGCAGCCACTGGGCCGGCCCCGTGGCGCACTGCTACAATGCGCCACTTGGGAGTGTGGTGGCGCTCCCGCCAAGGGTTCGGATCCCAAGTACAGACCGGCCGCTCAACTGGCTGAGCGAGGTGCGGACGCAACGCCGAGGGTTGCGATCCCGTTGCTGTCCTGGTCCGGTACAGGTGCGACACAGAGGGTTGCGATCCGTTGCCGGTCACGAAAAAAGAGAAAAAAAAAAAAAAAAAAAAAAAAAAAAAAGGAAGGGCAGCCACTCCAGAAGCCATAGAATGACTCCAGACAAAAGCACAGGGTGGCCGAGGGGTGGGGAGAGTCGGGGTGAGGGAGGAAAGCCTGTGACCCACAAACTGTGGGTAAGCTGGAGGCAGCCCATGCTGGAGCCTGAAGGCAACACCTGGAAACTGGGTTTTATTTTAAGTACAAAGGGGAGCCTTTGAATGGGTTCAAAATGCAAAGATGTTAAATGATTTGACTTGCATTTTTAAATGATCACACTGGCTGCTTATGTGGAGAATGGACGGGATGGGAGAGAAAGCAGGGAGAGCAGCCAGAGACATCTCAGAGAAGGAGGTGAGACACCTGGTAGACCCAGCAGGGGTGGCGGCTGTCAGGGAGGTGGCATCAGTGTAGTGGAGGTGGCATCAGTGTAGTGGGTTTTGATTTTTGTTTGTTTTGTTTTTTATTTTTATTTATTTATTTATTTTGTCTTTTTCTGTGTCCGGCAACGGATCGCAACCCTCAGTGTCGTGCCCGCACCGGACCGTCTGTACTTGGGATCCGAACCCTTGGCGGGAGCGCCACCACACTGCGCCACGGGGCCGGCCCTTGTTTTGTTTTTTTAAAAGGGGCTTTTAGACAGCATTTTACAGATTGAGAGGGATTAATCGGGTCTGTACTTGGGATCCGAACCCTTGGCGGGAGCGCCACCACACTGCGCCACGGGGCCGGCCCTTGTTTTGTTTTTTTAAAAGGGGCTTTTAGACAGCATTTTACAGATTGAGAGGGATTAATCGGGTCTGTACTTGGGATCCGAACCCTCGGCGGGAGCGCCGCCGTGCTTCCCAAGCAGCGCACTTATCCAGTGCGCCACGGGGCCGGCCCTTGTTTTGTTTTTTTAAAAGGGGCTTTTAGACAGCATTTTACAGATTGAGAGGGATTAATCGGTAAAAAGGAGCAATTCATGTTTCAAATTTAAAGAGAGAGTGGGACAACAGAAGGGAAGAGGAAAGAACAAAGTCCTGGGAGCAGACCCAGGCAGTGTGTCGATCCGGTCACAGGAAGATGACGGTGTTCCCTCTCACAGACTCTGAAAGTCTCAATGAAGTCTGAGTGAGCCTGGGAGGAGGAGGGGTGAGAGATGTGAGGAGCAAGGAAAAGGTGGAAATGGGGAGGGAATGGGAAAACAGGAGTGTGTGTGTTTTAGATACAAAACAACAGGCAAGCTCTTAAGGAGCCAGCCAGCCAGCATGGTGAACAAGAAAGCCATGGCCGGTCTTCCCCTCCTCTAGGGAGCCTCAGAAAAAGCAAGTCTACTCTTGGAAAAAAGGGCACTGCTGTCTTAGGTGGCCCAGTCCAAGACCAGGGTCCTCTACCACTGGGCTCTGTTCACTTTATGATACAAGTGGGAGACCAGAGCTGGATACATAACTGAAACAGCCAGGCAGGTACTTGGACACTTATCTATAAGAGTTGCAAAACATCACTGCAATCAACTCTCAAAATACGAATTGGTCACATTCCTACTAAAGGAGGCAGTGCCCTAAAGTGGGAAAGAAAAATAACAGTCCTAAACACTTTTTGTGATGAGCACACCACTCAGCATTTGGAAGTGGGGAAGCCAGAAGAAACTTTGAAATAGTAATACAGAGTATTTATGCTCCTTAAAAAAAGGAGTGATTACTTAGTCTTTTGAATTCTTTTAATACATAGTCACATGCTACATAAGAGTGTTTCGGTCAACAGTGTGCCGCATATGTGACAGTGGTCCCATAAAATTATAATCGCTATACCAGGTAGCCTAGGCGTGTAGGAGGCTAGACCATCCAGGTTTGAGTAAGTACATTCTATGATGCTCACACAACATAAGGACACATTTCTCAGAACTCATCCCTGTCATTAAGTGATGTGTGACTGTAACAGCTTAGAGGAAGGGAATGGAGATAAATGCTGTCACATCCCTGAAAGGATGCACAACAAACTCACCTCATGAGCTTCCTTTGGAAAGGGAGTGGTAGCCAGGCTCCGGAGAGAAAGGGTGGAAGACATTTCACTGCGCATTTTGTATCAACTGAAGAATGTCTCTGAGTCAGAAAAATCACAATAAAAAACCAAGAAGAGGACTGCAGAAAAGTGGGAAATATTTTGCCCGTTGTTTTTCCAAGCACTGATGCTGCTTCAGAGGAAAAGTCATAATTGAATTTCTTCCTGAATAGACTTTTCATTAACAAAGATTGACTTTCTTTCCCTTCCTTTCTCAACACCTTTCAAAGCAGTACCATACGATTCATCACTGGGGTGCCCCATATTTTGGTCCTGCTCTTGAGACCACAGAAAGATTAGATTTCTTGTATCCTTTCAGAAAGTAGTGTGCTATTTTCTCTAAAACGTGGCTCCGAGTTTCTTTCATTCCCAAGGTAAGTCCTGCAATTCCAGTTAGACAGTAGCTATGACCATCTTAAAAACAGGGACAACCCATTCATCAGGAGCTCTTACTTGTCCTAAAGCTTTAATTAAATAGCAGAACTCAGCAGAAAAACAAGACAACAGAGTGAAAATAGGCTTTTAACTCGTAGTAGAAACCAAATGGGGTTGCAACAAAGTAGGCTGTGTTACTTAGAGCCCATCTTAACATGCTTTTTTATTTGTATTAGAATGCTCTGATTGAAATTCCATTTAGACACAAGTTTGTATCATCACATTACAGACAATGCAGTTCTTTCTTTCTTCCCTCCTATATTTCTAACTCTTAACATGTTTATAAAACATCCTACATTCTCAAGGAGAACAGGAATCAAGGCCAATTATTTCAGCATGAGTGATTTATTAATTACAAATTGAAGATCTTGAGAAATCTATATTTACTGAATTGTTTATAAACTGATGAATAACTTTTGCCCTTAAAAAAAAATCAAACTTCCTGTACCTTAGCAACCTTGAAAAGAATAAACCAGATCTGATGCAATACAAGGTGTCCTTGCTCCAAGCAATTCTGACCCATGAAAATCTGGGTTTATCACAAATATAAACTTGGGAAAGATTATTTGTTTTACAAAAGAATCATAATACAAGTAAAAGTATGATTCAATTTACAAAAATTTGATTCACATACAGCTTTTCAGGAATAAATATCCTTTCATTCAATAAATATTTACCAAGCTCTTTCTGTGTTGCAGTTCTTAAAGTTAACTGCTAAACTTTACAAATTTTACTTCTAAAAGTATGTCTAATTCTTCGGTCAGAAACAATCTAGACTCTTTAGTAGAAGTAAGAGATCACACCTTACTTTTCTACTTCCCAAATATAACTCTAACTTTAAAAATGTGTTATGCCCATCTTATCTTCTAAATGTTTTTGGGGGGGCATCAAAGACTACCATTGTTAGCAAACTGCAGAATAAATCAAATCAGTTTTGGGGACACTTTATCTTATAAAGTCTTTGCCCATCAAAACACCAAACATCCTTAAAACTTTAAGAATTTTACCACCGTTCCAGATTCTTTGTAAACAATACAGTATTATTTTACTAAGTAGTCAATGAACCACATTTATGAAGGTTCCCTGCATGTCCTTCAAAAAATAGATAAGCTGTATTATTCTAAATACCAGTGAAATCCATGTAGAATAGCTTAGCTCAAATTTGGAAAAGGGGTATTTCTCTCTTTTTAAAATAGATGTTGTAGGTAACTAGGCACATTCGACTTTCTTCTCATTGTTGTAAAGTCACCTCAGGACAGTGTGGATGTCATTTTTTAGCACTGATGGGTGCAGTATTTAGGAACAAGAGAAACAAGCCCCCTTCAACACACACTAGATGACATTACTTGTCCCCCACACACTGTCCTCTCCAAATTGATGCAGCTCAGCCCAAGCCAGGCAATGTCAGCTGGTGGCATGGCAGGAACAGTGCGTGACAGCCACACCACACAGAGCACAGAGCGTGACCTTCAAAACATTCTCTATTTTTCATTCAGAACCTGTCATGTGCCAACACAAAAGTCATGTTTATTGGGATTATTTGAAAATGTATTAACTTCCTTAACTCCAGCCTGTAGCTCACGGTGGTCAACACAACAAGTGACCCTTCATTTTTCCTCTTTCCCACTTTGGTCCTCTGAGAAATACAAACCTTGAGAAGAATGAATGGCCATTTTGCCTGGTAATACCAAAAATATTTTATTATCTTTCCTTGTGCTTAGGAATAGAGATTATTTCTAAAGAGGCCTTAAAAATATCCTGTGGAAAGCCGTCCTGATGTACTTCTCAATGCTTTAGTTCATTCTTTCATTCTGTCAACAAGTTTTTGAGACTCTACCATGCATTGCCATGTGCTGAAACTGTACAATAATTTCCCAGATCAAAGTCTTCATTACCTGAGAAAAACTCTAAGTCAGAACACAATGACATTAACCTGCTTCAAATATTTAGAGTCTTAAAAATGTAATAAAACATATTGCGGGGTGGGGAGGGGGGACTATTTCTGGCCTTACTAAATAGTTTATTGGAGAAGGAGGGAGATATGCTGCTCTGTTCCTATTTTGTTTCTATTTTAAACATGGGGCAATAGAGTGATTTCATGTAGAGAGGCTAAAAGCTCTGGGCCAGCCAGAAGCAATGTATCTTTTTCATCATACCAGGCCTGCTGAGACCCACAGTCTGAAAGTGGCACCCACAGGACAGCTTCCCTGGTTCCCTAGATCAGAGCTGGGTGGACTCTAGGTCATAAACTTGAGCTGCTCCAACTTGCTACATTTTTCTCCAGGTGGAACTCTCTGAAAATGTGGGTATGGTGTAAGGAAATGACACCAGAGTCCTGACATTTCTGCACTGTGAAGCTGGCCACTCCTTCCACGCCACTTGGCCTCTGTTAACTGAGACGTTTCCGAGAGCACATGCAAGGACTTCTTTAGACGTGCAGTTTGGAGTGTCACTGTTAGGAAAGAATTCTAGAAGTTAAAAACAAAACAAAACAAGAAAATCGAATCTGTACTAGAGTGAGAGTGAGCTCTTCCACTGTAATGAGCTCTGTACCTTCTCAAGCCAGAAAAACACACAGAAAACGACAGAGTGCAAGACCATGTTGGAAATATTTTTGTTGAGTGATGACAGTATTGTTGAAATATATATAATAATGGCATTTTTAAGTGACTAGCCTTGATGGATTAAACTGGAAGGAAGTTTACTTCTATTGGAGCCACCCAGGTCAGAAAGATGTAAGGAAAGCATCTTACAAAGTCATGGTTGATCACCCGTTAACCAGGAGGATATCCATGGATAACGAAGCTAGTCACTGTGCAGAGCAAAAATTCTTCCTGTGTAGCCACAGTCATTGAATCTAGACAAACAAATAGATTTTTATGTGCCGTGAAGCCATGAAATGCAGCAAAAGCCAAGAGGGGGTACACCAGCAGGCAGAGGCACTAACTACCCAGCAAGTGTAAAGAAAATATTAGGAGAGACATTTTCCATCTTAAAAATGATGACAAGGCCCACAAACTAACTAAACTGAGTTCTTACTGTGAAGCCTTAGATATAAAAGGCCACATTTTGACAAAATCAACTAAAACCTTCCATCGAACAGCCTGCTTATATAAATTTAACCAATCCTTTGGGCTTTAAAATTGACATCACCAACTGTCCAGAAAGATTCCAGTCTTTCTAGAATGAAATATGTCAAGCTACGTCAGGAACAACATAGCTGTTCTAAAGCAGTTACTTAGTTACTTAGGTTTTTACTTAGCAGGTAATTTCTCAGTGATGCTTAACTTTAAAATAATCAAGCACGAACCACAACTGTGATAGATCACTAGTTGTCCCCTTCAGCAGAAAAGCAAAGAGAATGGGCCAGCCCGGTGGCGCACTGCTACAGTGCGCCGCTTGGGAAGTGCGGCGGCGCTCCCGCCGAGGGTTCAGATCCCACATACAGACCGGTTCCCGCTCACTGGCTGAGCGAGGTGCGGGGGCAACACCGAGGGTTGCGATCTGTTGCCGGTCACGAAAAAAGACAAAAAAAAAGGAAAAAAAAAAAAAGAAAAGAAAAGAAAAGAGAATAACAAGCAAGATGTACTTTCAAGCAAAGAGTATGTGAAGACATTCCTATGCAAGATCTCAAACAGAATATAGGAAACAACTCTCTTCTCCAGTCATCTAGAAATGCTGGCACTTTATTGGGCTAGACATTTTTATTTGTAAAATTAGAACATAAGTAAAAAATCATTACATCTTCACATGATTTAGTAAATTAACAGATTCCTTGTTGAAAATCTAATTTTGTCTGAAATGCCAAGTGTTGGTAAGAACGTGATTAACGAGAATGGGTAGAAATTGTTGGACTAAGCACTTAGGAAATGATTTGCCACCATCTTGTAAAGCTGAAATTTGCATATCATAAGACCTAGCAATTCACCAATCTGGTATATAACCAAGACTAGTTTTCAAAGCTCAGGTAGAAATGACTAATGAAATCAATTTTTTGAGTCTCGTCCTGCATTTTAAAAAACAGACTGGATTTTATCAGCCACTGTATTTTGGTGAGGCTAGCTGCTACAGGGATTGAACCCTGGACGTTGGTGTTATCAGCACCATGCTCCAACAAACTGAGCTAACCAGCCACAGTCATTGTTCCTAGTGGGGGAAAATATCATTTCTTGAAGTTTTTGAAGAAATAGATAGGTAGACAGGTTGATTGATTTATGTATATATCCTGTTGGGTTACAGTTTTTTACAAAAGTTTGAAAGGTGCTTCTCTAAAGAAACTATTGCATTTATTATAATAGTCACAACGGCATTATTCAAAATAGCAAAAATGTACAAATAACCCAAACATCCATCAGCTGGAGGATGAACTGATAAATGATGGAATAATCTCACAATGGAATATTATATAGTAATAAAAATATATTAATTATGCCCACAGATAAGGATTAATCTTAGAAACATAATATTAAATAAAAAAGGCAGAGCCTACAAGATTGGAGTATAAAATAATTTTTATAAAGTTTAAAAACAAAAAGTAAATATCATAAAATACATACATGTGTGATTAAATTATATTTTAAATGTCAAGACAATGAATACACGAAATTCAAGATACAAGTACTTCTGGGCAGGAGGTGGAGGAGTGAGACAGCTGGAAGATGTCGCATCAGTGATGTTGCATCCTGTATTATTATTATTGCATGATACAGTCATATTGTATTATATATCACTATAATGTCCCATCATAACTTTTATAAATGCTACACATATTCTTTTGAATGTATCAAATATTACATAATAAAATATTTTAATTAATTTAAAACCAAATCTTAAGAGGACAGTATAATACAGTCCCTATTGTTAAACTAACAATATTTCTCAGCAGATGGAAGTTCGACAGCCAAAGTCCAGTCAAAGATGAAGAAAAACTAAGAATCCTAATCTATAATTAGAAGAGCCTTAGAACAATGAGTAAGAAGGCTGAGTGAGGACAAGTATCTTTTGAGCATCCACTATCCACAGTTACCAAGTTGCAGAACTAACACATGGATTAGTGAGAGCCCAAGAGTGGAATTATTTGTGAAGGGCTACAAACCCTTTCCTGGCTCAGTATCCTCACTCACACCTTTCTTCTTCCGGACCTCTTCCTCTCTCCTCTTCAAAGTCCAGTTACTTGCATAGAGCCCTCCTGATGCCGGACCTGATGCTCTGTACTTCTAATGTGTCACTTAGCCCACGTGGCTTCACACTGATTGGGGTCCTGGTAGAGAATCTCACCTCCCCAGAGACTGTAGTTCCTTTAATCCCCAAGTGAAGTGTTGCTGAGAATTCTGAACCAACCCATTAAAAAGATGGCACAGAACAAAGCCCTTGGTATATCTCACCACCCCAAGAACACTCCTTGGCCACGATTTATGGTAAATTCACTTATGTCATTCTCTCTTCTATTTCTATGGCAAGAGTGGCTATCAGTTTTCCCTGAATGTCCTGGCTGTGAGGAGCTCCAAACTCTCTTCCTGCCTCGCACTCACCTCCACCTCCCGCGGTCAGTCCTACCTCTCACTTACTTCCATCCTCCTGCAGTCAACTCTACCTCACACTCACCTCCATCGCCTGCAGTCAACTCTACCTCACACTCACCTCCATCGCCTGCAGTCAACTCTACCTCACACTCATTTCCAAACTCCTGCAGTCAACTCTACCTTCCACTCACCTGCAGTCAGTTCTACTTAGTTCCAGCCAGAACTTGTTAGGCTTTGGTCATATTAACTTCTAGATTCCTCTACCACTCCATCAACCCTAAATCTTCAAATCTACATCTTCCTCAGTGTCCACAGGTCATTGCTTTTCCAATGAATCCCAGCTACATCCACATGTACCAATGATTTCTCTACTGTAAACCATACTGTGATCTAGATAAATATCCCTTCCTAAAACGGGAGCTCCCACATACCTTTGTATCCATCAAAGGGTCTAACACATGTTTCTCAACCTCAGCACTGTTGACATTTGGGGCTGATACTTGTGTGTGGGGACTGTCCTGTGCCTTATAAGATGCTTGGGAGCATCCCTGACCTCTACCCACTAGATGCCAGTAACACACACTCCACCAAGTTGAGCCAACCAAAAATTTCTCCATATATTATCAAGTATATCCCGTTGCCCTCTGTCAAGAACCACTGGTTTTTTGTTTTGTTTTGTTTTGTTTTTTGTCCTTTTTGAGACAGGCCGCACCGCGCTCAGCCAGTGAGCGCTGTGAGTGCACCGGTCATCCCTATATAGGATCCGAACCCGCAGCGTGAGAGCTGCCGTGTTCCCAGCGCCACACTCTCCCGAGTGCGCCATGGGCTCGGCCCCACTGGTTTAACATAAATCATGATTCTGCTCAATAATCACAAGATCTTTTAGATTTGGATCATTGTTAAATAAAAATAAAATAGAATTCCAGGAAAGCTGTGTTTGATGTAGACTTAAATAATCAGAGAGAACTTGATCTGCTAATGGTAGCATATAGATTAATGTTTGAATCCTAGGCATAGAAAATTTAGTGCTTTTTTTTTTCTTTTAAGTTAGCTGAAGGAATATTACCCCAGTGCTGTTGTTCAGGCTGAAGATACTCAGAGGATTTGGATCATGGTCTTTATATCCAAATATTAATTCACTTGAAAGAAATAGCATTTCCCTGTCCAGCTTGAAACTGTGTCATTTAGGGTTACTTTGAATCACCTTAGCAAGTCCAAAGGTGCTCAGACTTGAGTTATTGTCACAGAAAGAGAAGAATCGCAGTTTCCTAGTTATCTAATGTTACCTAAATCAAAAGGTAATGTGCATTTACAAAACATATTTGAAATGACTTAGTGTTAAATTGACAAATACAAAATGGAGAAAATTAACCTCTTCTACATTCTCTCATTCCACTCCTACACACCCTGTTAGCAATCCTGTTGGGTTTTTACTTTCTAAACATCTTTCAAAACCATCTCTTCCTCTCCATCTCCTTGACCTCCCTCCATCCCTCCCAAACCTCTTCTAGACATTGCCAGATTTCTAAACACATTTAATCCTATCATTCTCATTTGAGAATGAGAAATTTATTTCTCATGAAAAATAAATAAATAAATAAATAAAACACGAAAAAGTTACTAAAAAGAAGGCTCAAATAACCACTATTCATCCACCCAAGGAAAATAATCACTACTAACATTTTTGTTTATTTCCTTCTTACTTTTTTTCGAAATAAATTCAAGAGGGGCTGAAGTTGGGGGTGATGTAGATGCAATGAAGTCTATTTTGGATTTACTGGGTCTGAGGTGGTGAGGTGGGCAGAGGGTTGGGGGAAGCAATGTCAAAGGGAAATTCAGTAGGTAGCTGGGGTCAGGATCTGGAGCTCAGAGGACAGGGATGAACTGCAGGATGGAGTCCCAAATTTATCAGCATTTGAAGGGAAAAGAAAACTATAGTTTGGATGAGGTTGTATATAGTATGCAAATAGCGGAAGCAGAACAACATTTTATTGAATTATTAAAGTGGATCTCTAACTGGTCTCACAGCTTTTCACTTATTTCTCCCTGTCTGTTCTTAACACAACAGCCGTGTTGACCCTATGAAAACATGAGTCAGGTCATGATCCTTCTCTGCTCAAAACCCTCTGATGGGCTGATTTCCCCAAAGTAAAAGCCAAGGTCCTTTCAAAGGCCTGCAAGGTCCTAGTCCACTACTTCTCAACCCCGGCAGCCCAGCAGAGTGACCCTACTTGAGCACACACCTGTTACCTCCCTGACTTCTTTTCCTTCTACGTCCCCCTTGACCTCTCTACTCCTGCCACAAATGCCTCCTCTCTTTCCCTACAACATATCAGGCATGCAACTACCTCACAGCATTTATTGTTTTTCCAACACTCTTCCTGTTGGCATCTGCTCTCACCCGTTCAGAACTTTACTTATCGTCTCAGGGAAGATTTCCCTGAACATCTTATTTTAAATTGCAACCCTCCCCCCGCACCTGACTATCACCCTTTCCTGATTGATTTATTTTTCCCCTCTAGAGGACTTATAACTAATATACTGTACATTTTACTTATTTTTTTAAAAACTTTATTAAAGGGAAATTCATATAACATAAAATCACCCATTTTAAATAGAACAATTCAGTGGCATTTTATAAATTCACAGTGCTGTGCAACCCCCACCTTTATCTCATCCCCAAATATTTCCATCACTCCAAAATAAAACCACACACCCATTCCAGAGTTTCTTCCTGCTCTTCCCTCTCCCACCCAGCCCCTGGCAACCATCAACATGTGTACTACCTCTATGGATTTACCTAGAAATCATACGGAATGTAATTTTTTGTGTCTGCCTTCTTTCACTTAGCATAATGTTTTCAAGTAGTATACATCAGTATTTCATTCCTTTTTATGGCTACTATATATACACGTACACACATATATACACCTATACACATATATACATATATGTATGTGTGTTTGTGTGTGTGTATATATATGTATGGATATATACATATATCGATTTGTTCATCCATTCAACTTTTGATAGACATTTGGGTTGGTTCCACCTTCAAGCTACTGTACATAGTGCTGCTATGAACATTTGTGTACAAGTATTCGAGTACCTGTTTTCAATTCTTTGGGGCTTATACCTAGGAGTGGAATTACTGGGTCATATGATAATTCTATGCTTAACTCTTTGAGAAACTGCCAAACTATTTTCCACAGCAGCTGAACCATTTTACATTCCCCCCAGAATGTATGAGAGTTCAAGTGTCTGTACATCCTCCCCACTTGTTATTTCCCATTGTTTTTGTTTTGTCTTTTTTACAGCCATCCTACCACGTGTGAAGCGGTATCTCACTATGGTTTTGATTTTCATTTCCCTATTGACTAATGACGTGGAGCATCTATCCATGTTTTTGGTGACCACTTGTACATCTTCTTTGGAGAAATATCTGTTCAAGTCTTCTGTCCATTTAAAAATCGGGTTGTTTGTCTTTTTGTTGTTGCACTGTAAGAGTTCCTTATGTGTTCTGGATATATAGACCTTCAGATACATGATTTGCAAATATTTTCTCCCTTTTTGTATGCTGTCTTTTTACTTTCATGGTAATGTCCTTTGATGCATGAAAGTTTTCAATTTTGATGACATCCTATTTATTTTATTTTTTTCTTTTATTACTCATGCTTTTGATGTCTTAACTAAGATTCCATTGACAAATCCAAGGTCATAAAGATTTACCCCACCATTTTCTTCTGAAAGTTTTATGGTTTTGATTCTTATATTAAAGTGATCGAGCATTTTTAGTTAATTTTTTATGTGGTATGAGGTAGGGGTCCAGCTTCAGCCTTCTGCACGTGGATGTCCCTCATACTGTCTCTCAGCACCATTCGTTGAAGACACTATTCTTTCCCCATTCTTGACACCCTTGTCAAAAGTCAATTGGCCACAGATGTTTAGGTTTATTTCTGGACTTTCTATTCTATTCCATTGATTTCTATGTCTATCCTTATGCCAATACCACACTATTTTGATTACTATAGATTTATAGTAAGTTTGGAATTAGGAAGTGTGAGTCTTCCAATTTTGTTCTTCTTTTTCAAGATTATGTTATATTTTACTTTTCAGATTATTTATTGTGTATCTTTCTCCACCACAACATAGGCTCAATTAGGATGTGGAATTTTTGTCCATCTTGTTCACTGCTGTACCCCAGCACCTAGAATAGGGCCTGGCACATAGTAGGTGTTTAATATTCGTTGATTAAATGAATGGGCTCCTGAAAACAGAGTCATCCACAGCTGAGATGGGGAGAGGTGGGAGTTCAAGAGGCGTGGAAGAGAATACCACAGTTGAGTAATTCCTGTCAAGGAAGAGTTCAAATGGCAGGAAGGAGGGTGGTCTAGGCCTTGGGCTCTAGTGCCAAGGGACCCTCTCAAAACCATATTGGTGGGAGGAGCAAGCCACACAGCAGCTATTCTGTGTGCAAGTCAGTTTTTAATAATTCATATGCACTAGAACTAAAAATCATTTATTAACTCTCTCATTGAACATATTATTTTTTTTCAAAAACAAAACATCAGATAAGCTAAAACAGAATGAAGAATGAATTGTTTTCTCTGAACTGAGAGGGAAAATAGCTTTTGCATCTTATCTCAAGAGTCTCCACAGCTTTTAGAGTATGTAAATAGTTTTTCTTGATAAGTTAATATAATTTTACAATCATATCAGAAAAGATACCCTACAACGCAAAAGTACTATACTGACCTTTAAAAAAAATTCTGAACAAAATCTTAAACAAACACATTTATCACTTTTAGTCAAATTAAATAACCGGGCAGTGACATCAGCAAGTCTGAACACCATTGTTAGTGGGACAGAAGCCAGTGAAGAAAAAGCAGAGCTACAGCGGACGTGAAGTTTGAGAAATTCATTAGCAATATTCTCTGATGCATATTACTTTCTTTTTCAATTTAAAATGTAAATAATTACAGAAGTACTGAAAGAAACACTACTGTTAATGTACGAGGATCCTTAAAAAAGTTCACGGATTTACATTATCTTTCGATTCTATTTTTCTGCCAACTTTTTGAAGTACCCTTGTATTATGTAAACGGCCTCTGAAAAATTGTATTTGTCTTGCATAACTGCAAATACTGCTGCTGTGAGATTAAACAATATATTGCCACCCCACAAATTAAGCCACATGGTCCCATCTGTTTCTAGCTTCTATTACAGCACAACTACAGCTGCTTAATAAAGAAATTGTTAACCAGATGATGCAAATGTGCCTCTTACTTATTTAACTTTTTCAAAATCAACAATGTGTTGTCAATATAATTCGGCAGGGAGTCTGATTTATGGTGGAAGTTAGATACGTATCTCCTATTCCTCCTGACCTCATGGTGACTGAAAACAATTTGTGGAGTATATAAACTGTCACTAAAATTGCATAGCTCTGGGATTTGCCAGGTGCTAATGGCTCTATTCAAGCCTCAGGGAAAATGTATAATTGCCCTATGCAATCACTCCAGTCTTAATTATGGTTCAGGCCTTGTATTCCCTGGATAAAGGTGACAGCCTGGAGACAGCCTTGTCTTGAGCTTGGTCTTCAATTTGAAAGACCACAGGGCATTCATTGCCTCATCTGAAAAACCCATCCAAGGACCCACACTGCTGCTCATCCTTCAAACCCAGCTCAGGTGTCACAGGTTTCTGTGACTTCCCTAGATGGAATTATCTTCTCAATCAATACCTTGCACACATTTCTATTTTCACTTTGGGCTGTAACTTATTTATTTATGTATCTCTCTAATGAACGATAAAGTCTTCAGTAAGGCAATGACTGTCTTATCTCTGTAGCTCCAATCCTCACATACAATAGGCATTCAATAAATATTTATCATTATTTATGTTAAATGACTATGGCACCTAGTGCTCGTGCCAGGATACAGTAGATGCTTAATACATATTAGTTACTGGCAATTCCCTTCTGTTCCTTTACTCAAGATTTCACTTGTTTTTATCCTTTTATCACCATTCTACTGTTGAAACTCAGCTCAGGTTCTTATCACACTTGACCAAAGTTCCCAGTGAGGAAAGAGGGGGGTGATTTTGCCCCCCAGGGGACATTTGGTAATGTCTGGAGACATTTTTGACTTTCACAGCTGGTGGAGGATGGTGCCACTGGCATCTAGCAGGGAGAGGCCAGGATGCCGCTAAACATCCGACAATGCAGGGGACAGCCCCCACACCAAGGATGATCTAGCCCCAAACCTCAATAGATTAGGCTGAGAAACCCTAATCTAGACTTTCATTCCTTGAAATCAACTCCTGGTCATTCCAGCCTATTCTTCTTCTTTCTCTCTTCTAATCTATTCTTCCTAAATATCTTTATCATCCTTATCCTGTTCAAAAGGTATTACAACTTCTTTTGCATAGCTTTGTTGTTTAGTTAGAATTACTGCTGGATTTTCAATAATACCAATCAATAAATCAGTATACCAAAAGCAGCACTGGAAACAAGTTTTTAAAGTTCTTATTCTAATCTACCTGCTTTACAACTCTTTTAACTCAAAATGAAAGTTTTAAATGAGGGCATCAAGAGAAAAAAAACCCAAAGGCTCTGGGGGTGACAGCTAATTTTTCTTCAGTGATCCAAATTTCTACAGCTACAAAGGCCAAATGGCCCTTCTAATTTCATTTGAAAAATAAATGCTGTGTCATGGGATGTGATATCACACACTGCACTGTTCTCTCTGATGCTGGCTAGATACCCTTTAATCCAACCGTGATTTGTTTAAAATTAATGTGACCAAAGATTAGTAGGTTTTAAAAACAGGAACATTTTTTAAATGTTTGATTCCTTTTATTTACATGACAATATGTTATAAAATTCCACAGAATTATTTCTTTTAAATGTGAAAAGATATAAACATACACAGATGGAAAAATATGTAAAGTTTCTTTAAAACCATCCTGTTAAAAGCCACATTCCATGTAAATCATATATCTGATAAAGGATTCACATCCAGAATATATAAAGAACTCCTATAGTTCAACAACAACAAAAAACAACAAACTAATTCAAAAATGGGCAAAACACTTCAGCAGACATTTCTTCAAAGAAGATGAAAGGGGTGAGGGGAAAATGGAGAGCTGTTGTTCAATGGGTACAGAGCTTCAGTCTGGGAGTATGGAAAGTTCTGGAAGTGGATAGTGGTGGAGGTTGCACAACATGATTGTGTTTAATCCCACAGAATAATACGCTTAAAAATGGTTAAAATGGTAATTGTTATATACTTTTTACTACAATGAAGAAAAGTTTCATTACAATTGTTATAATAATTTGCTTCATCACTACCTTCAAGGGATTTTACAAATGAAATCTCCTTCTGCCAAAATTAAAGGATCTTTTTTTAATGAACTCGAATTTTCAGATGGAAAATAACATGCTAAAGGTGCATGGAAGCCTTGAAAGAAATCAGAATCCCTGATAATATAAAATGCTGGGAAATCTTCACACTCCCTCAGGTCCAATTCTATAAATTAATTTCCTCTCAACAGCCCCAACTCTCGGAAGGACAGCCACAGTTTTGCGAGATCCCTGGCATTCTGCCTGCCTTTCAGATCCTTCTTCCACTTAATGCTGACTCATGTGGACATATCCATTTTCTCTGATGGTGGGGTTTCAGGGGAGGAGTAAAGTACTGGTTTAAAAATAACATTTGCAGGCCAGCCCATGGCTCACTCGGGAGAATGCAGTGCTGATAACACCAAGGCCACGGGTTCGGATCCCTATATAGGGATGGCCCGTGGCTCACTTGGGAGAGCATGGTGCTGACAACACCAAGTCAAGGGTTAAGATCCCCTTACCAGTCATCTTTTTAAAAAATAAAATAAAATAAAATAAAAATAAAAATAACATTTGCTTCTACAATAAGAAAAAAGAGAAAACGTGGAATAATCTCTAAAGAGGTCATTTTCTTAAATGAGATCTATTTTCTATCTCAGAACTAACCAACAGCAATTTTATATGACATTAATCGATATTATTCAGCTAATTGTCAGAACTGGTTATTCTTATACAAACTATAAAACTTCATCAGTCAAAACAAATAATTAAATTCAACAAACATTCCTAAATTCAACAACTGCGAGCATTCTGAAAGAAGGCAGAAATATAAACTTCTTTTCATGCATTAACACATCTGCTATTTAAAGTTGTGCTAAAACTTACTAATACCCCAGAATTTCCATAACTTCAAATCAGCCAGAAGGTCCACACAATTTGAAATTCATTCTTTCATAAAATTAACTTTATGATCCCTCTTGGAATAGGAATAAAATGGAATCTACTGCATGAAAACATTATTGAGTTAAACAAGTTTACCTTATAATACACAAAATAAGAATATTTGAAGTTAATTTAAAAAATATATTTTTTATCATCACTCCTGGATTTGGGAATGCCATGGCTCAGAGGAAGTGACATAATAATTATTTGATTCTTATCCGATAAAAGCCCATAAAATAAATAATAACAATCAAATGAAAATTAAAAAGAAAATAAGATTTCATGGGAGCAGGCGATGGAGGTCTGATAAAAATCTTTAAATAGAAACCCTCCAACAACAGCTTGATTTACTTTTACATTACTACTGAATTTCACATAAAACCAAAGGCCCTTGCTAAAAGTGATATATTTGGCCCAAATAAAGACCCTTGGTTAAACCAGGCAGCCTTGTGTTCACGATATGAAGTACGAAGGTAAGCTGGTGTCATTGGAATTTACATTTAATTTAATTTCATTTGGGAAGTCTTGACCTATGTTCACTTATATCCCTGAGATACAGTTCTCTTGGCCATTCATTTAGTTTAATTTTTCAGCTACAATGTTAATGTTAATATGACATTTCTTAAGTTTCAATGAAATTGAAAATAATTTTCAATATTTAAGAGACCGGGTACAGTTTTCATTGTTGCTCATCACCACTTCTATTGGAGACAGAATTACTATTCCATTGCTTGTTTGCTATTTTATTGATATATAACATATGTATACCCATATCTATTTAATATTTTATATATATATATATATACACATACATAGTCAGCATATATTTGAAAACACTGTATACCACCCAAGTGTGGTATTTTATTATTCAAGTTTGGAAGAAACCATAATTTAACCGGTGCTTCCACGAACAAAGTGAAGCAACATGATGGAATGGATAAAACACAGAATTTGGAGGAAAAGGACTGGAGTCTGCATGCTAGCTTCATCACCAACTGTGATCTTCAAGTAATTAATCACTTTGATGCTGTTTCCTCCTCTGTAAAATGGAAACAATAATCACTACCTTTTGTACAGAGGTACTGAGAGGATGTATGCGAAAGCAGTTTGAAATCATAAACTCATGCAACATCACTTTTTAAATTATTATTATTATTATTATTATTATTATTATTATTTTCCCTTTTTGTCTTTTTTCGTGTCTGGCAACGGATTGCAACCCTCAGTGTCGTGCCCGTACCGGACCAGGACCGGCAACGGGACTGCAACCCTCGGTGCTGCGCCCGCACCTCGCTCAGCTAGTGAGCGGGAACCGGTCTGTATGTGGGATCCGAACCCTCGGCAGGAGCGCGGCACACTGTAGCAGTGCGCCACCAGGCCGGACCATCATCACTTTTATTATTAACAAGTAATTATACTTCTGTTTATTCTTCCTTCATGCCTTATTGTAAGAGTAAAAAGGTGCCAGAAAAAATAAAAACAATCTCAGAAACAGATCCGAGGCAAGGAAGCAAAAGAAAAAAAAAAAAAAGGGATAAATATTCTTATCAAAAAATCAGTTGTCAATTATCTCAACATATTAGCATCACATTAGGAATTAAAATTAGGACCTCATGTTCTTCCTAATCAGCAGTAACTGCTACTATTCATCCAATAGAGCTGGTAAACAGGAATTTCTGAGCCCGTACTATGTACTGTCTTTGTAATTTCAGGATCAGGAGGGATGGAGAAGCCAGAAGATGGATGGACCCTGCAGAAACGGAGTGATGCTAGCTCTCCAGCACCTTCACCTACACAAAACGTACCTCAGAACAAGCAACGAGCAAAGGAGTTCTACCTGCCAAAAAAGATGCTACCTCGTCTGTACAGAAAAGGTCACGCAGTACCTATTGCAATTACTTTAGACTCCGTTTAAACAGGTACATTTATATGATTTCCAAGATTAGCAAAATAGTGCAGAAAACCGGGGGAGGGAGGAGGAGATACTACTGGCAGGTTCAATGACAGCAAAGTGAATTCAAAGCTGGCAGCTGGACCCCAAAAAGGGGACCAAAAAAACCAAGCACCTGTTAAAATACAAACAGCAGGTCTCACAAAGCATAAGAATCGAAGGTCACTGCATCTGAGAACGAACAGCCCTTCTTCTGAGCTCCAGACCTATAGGGCCAACTGCTCACCCTGCAGTTTCCAAACGGATGTCCCTTAGAATTGTGGAGACGGCAGAGAGCCTCGGAGACAGCCACACGGGGCGGCGGAGGGGAGACGGACAGGGCAAAGGCAAAGCCGGGAGAGGCCGCTCTGCGACGCCACCTTCAACCACAGCAGCCCCACTGCATTCAGCTCTATTTAAGGATTGTGCTGCTCAAAAACAATTTCTTTCCTCTTTCTTTAACTTGTGACTACCATTGATTTCTGCACACTACAGTCCTCAAATGCAATGTGTTGGTTTGTAGAAATGGAACCTATGCCAGGGAATGGGGAGAGGAAGGGATAACAAAAGGTAGAGCACAGAGGATTGCTAGGGGAGTGAAACTGCTCTGTATATCCCATTATAGGGGCACATGTCATTACATATTTGTCCAAGCCCATGGAGTACAGCACACCAAGAGCGAGCCCTATGTACCCTATGTAAACTACGGACTTTGGATGATAAAGTTGTATCAGTGTAGGTTGGTTGGTTGTAACAAACGTACCACTCTGGTGGGGGATGTTGATAGTGGGGGAGACTGTGCAGGTGTGGGGACCGGGCTATGGGGGAAATCTCTGTTCCTTCCTATCAATTTTGATGTGAACTACCCTACAAAATAGTGTATTAATTTTTTAAAAATGGAATCTATTAGCTTTCTTAAAACACCATTTTTCTTCCTCTATTCCCAGTTTGCTGACAGCACCACTCGTCAACACTTGCCCAAAGTTAGAAACCAGGGAGCCACCCTTGACTCAGAAACAATTTCATGGAAATTGTTTCTTTCTTTTCCTCAATCCCAAATTGAGGAAAAGAAAGAAATACAAATCCTGCCGATGGGCCCTGCCACATATTTCCTGGATATGTCCTATCCCAGTCATCCCCAATGAGTCTGCTTCGCCTCGAGAAACTGTCTCCTACTGACTCTCCCCCCAAGCCCACCCC
Organism: Galeopterus variegatus; assembly: GCF_000696425.1. NCBI lineage: Eukaryota > Metazoa > Chordata > Mammalia > Dermoptera > Cynocephalidae > Galeopterus > Galeopterus variegatus. The sequence continues at coordinate 264,900 of NW_007729625.1, read as the reverse complement.
CCAGAAAGCAGCCTCCCATATGGGCCCCTCATGGGGTATCATTCCAAGTCCAGAGCTGATCCCATCAAGCGCCTGGATGACACCTTGCTGTGACACTGCAGCCAAATGGGACAGTAATTAATTCTGTGATTTGGGATTCACAGTGCTGTATTTGTGCTTTAAAATGTTTCCCCCCAATTTTTACTATGAGTATACGTATATGTATTTTACATTTGAAAAAACCAGTAAGTATCATGGGTTGGAGTTGTGAGCTGAGGCTTGTAACATGAAACAAGGCTCTTCGCAATCTGGCCTCGCTAAGCTCCATTCCCACCTCGTCTCTCCTGGCTCCCTTTGCCCAGTGCTCTCTCCCTCTGTGCAGCTATGCCCTACTCCTACTTCAGGACAGAGCTGGAAACCTTCCCTGGCAGCCCCAGGACGCAGTCACAGGATCAGCTCTCCTGTGCTCCTCTGGGCTTCCACAGCATCCAGCGTTCCCGTCACCACTCCTGACTCCTTATGTTTGTTACGTGCTTTCTCCAGAGATGCTGAGCTGCTTCTAAAGGACACAGCCACACCACTTCATGGTCTGCACCACCTAACAGAAGGTCTGGCATGTGGAGACCATCAATAAATGTTGAGCAAAGATAAAATCCAGTTGTATCAAAAACATTAACTATGGTATTATTAAGCCCTGTGTAATTCAGTCTAACTTCTGGCCTTGCTAATGTGATATAACAAATCCCTTTGAAAGGCAGAATTATATAATGCGTTCTCTACTTCCTGTGCATTTAATAGTCTACTTAAGGCGGTGTTACATAGAGAGCACCAACTTGTACTTGAATATGTGCAAAGTGTTAAAATGGCTATAAATAACATTTTTAATGTTTTTTAAAAATGGTGTGGGCAACTTAAAAAGTTTTGTAGATGCGTGTATGTTGTGGGAGGTTGAGTTTCCGGGCCAAAGGCTGCCTGAGGGGTGGAGTTTACAAACAATGGAGAAGAATCACTAACAAGCTGTGTTATGGATGCTGTTTGGGGAAGCTCAGATTGACTGTCAAAGCCCCCAGGAGGCAGTGAAGACAGCACATCCACCGCCATCTCACCTGCTCGGCTGGGCGCTCCCATGGCCACACAGGAGCCTGCACACCACTTCATTTGTCTTCACGCTCCTCCAAATACGCTGTGATTAAGTGATTCTCCTGTTCGAACCCTATTTAATAGTTCTCTTTGACCACAGGTTAAAATTGAATAGTTCCCCTTTGCCTACAGATTAAAATCCAAAGTCATTGTCCTTCCTTCTACCTTCCCCTGCAAAACTCCAACCTATTTAGGGAAGAGAAAGGGGGATGGTTGAAGAAAGAAACAAAATGTATCAAGTATCAAAGATGAGCCAGAGGCTACGCTAGGGCCTCAGCATTTCAAGATAAGACACAGTCCCTTCCCTCCATGAAATTACCATCTACACATTATTACCAGACAGGTGACAAGTGCACTATTATAAACATTAGTAGAAGAGTCTACTCCAAGTGGTATGGGAGCCCAGGGTCAGATGAAAGGACTGGGGAAGGTTTCCTAAGAGGGGACATGCAAACCCCTCCTTGAAACAGTAGAGGGTAACAGGAAAACAGAGCAGCCACCTGTACAAGGGCTGGTTCTTCCTCCCGACAGACACGGTAAGAAGTGCCATTTGCGGCCTAGGACCTGCGTCGGCATTCTTAAATTCTCATAAGGACTTATTGCAAGAATCTCTACTCCTGTTAGGCCTTCTACCTGACCTCTATTTATGTTCCCAGACCTCAAATGGGATCATTCTCATTATCCTTGTCAAGAGTGACTCAAAATTCACACAGTAAAAATCGAATTCTAACCAGGAAAAATCCAGAGAAATAAATCCAAATAGATTATAATTTGGGGGCAAGGGGAGCAATCTTACTATTGGGAAAACATTTTGATATCTGCTTTCCTGACCTCTCTCTAACAATGTTATGAAATCCTGGAGACCAGGATTTTATTTTTGTTTCCTTACTTTATTTTGTTGTATCATCACCACGGCCTGATATGGGGCCTCAAGGCCGTGTAGACACAACAGGCAGAGTAAATAGTGGTTAAATGAATAACCTGTATAAACCCCATAAATTTGCAAGTTCCACATTCTAGAGCAATTGCTACATCCACAACACCCCCACATTTTAACCCCCCCCAATATAATCAACACATATTTTCGAAAAACAAAAAATATGTATTTATAATACCTTGCAATAAATTTAGCTACAATGACAATAGAAAGCAAAGAAGGTGCCACTCCTTTGAAATAATACCTAGGCACCAACTTGTCACTGTTTGCAAACACAGCCAACACCTAATGACTGCTTGGAGTAAGCACATAATTAGGGAATAAGCTGCAAGGGAAGCATTTATGTACACAAAGGTTTGCATCTGACTACCATATGATCCAACTCCTGTCCCTAAAAATGAAATTATACTAGTACTAGAAAAAAAAGAAAGAATGATAGAAATTCATCAACAAGAGAAAGAAAACCAAGTGAGACCAAAAATCTTTTTAGCTTAACACATTTTCTCAACTTCCACATTCATTACCACCATTCTTGGCCTCTAATAATCACTCATATTATTAATAATAGTCACTCATATCATTAATCACTGGTGGTTCCACTTTGAGCAAGTGTGCTCATTTCAGTGATTTCACTGGGAAACTGAAAATTTTCCCAAGGAAACAATGCTAGGAGTGCTGATGTACTTCCCCACCAGCCCACTTATGACCCTCTAAACTCATATTGCAGGTGGCCTTTAATGCTGCTAACACTAGACCAAATATGGAATGTCGACCTTTGGCATCTGCAACACCCACCTCCCCATGCTTAGGTGCCTTGAACCTTCACAACTGAGCTAATGCTCAGGCTTTAAAATTGCCCTCTTCCTCTCTCCTGCTCCTGGGCAAACTCCATTTCTCTTATATGTAACCCTCAGTAAAGGAAAAAAGCAAGATGAATTCATGGATTTATAATAAAATGTAAGTGATAGGAGAAGCCACATATTCTACCATGAGGTGGAAAACTGATGGAATCTGTGAATCCTTTTCTGGGGTTGTCATTATTTTCTAAAACATCATACTACCAAGTCAGTTAAATCTAGATACCAGAATTCAGAATAAACCCCTGGCACTTCAGTTGAACGCTACCATCCATCAAACTCTCCTTCAAAAAGATCTGCAAATCTGCTCTAAACCTTCCAGAACTCACAATTACTTAGGACTAAACCCTTTAAGGACTACATTAACCATTTCACAATTAGTGCATTTTGTAAAAACAAATCAACACACACACACACACACTATCTAACCACAGTAAATATATATTTGATAGGCTTCCGGGCAGTTTAACAGATTTAAAGTGAACAGTATTAGGTTGTGCGTTAGAAGATATTCCGTGGACTAAAGCAGGATGTGAAGGCATCTATATGGGGATGCGCTCCCAGGATCAGCAAGTGTAAGCAGGTGCTTCCTCACAGTGTTCACACTTCCGCTCCTTCCAAACCTCTCTTAAGCTGTCACCCCAGCTTAGAATCCCCAATGTCACCAACACATCTGAATGACCTCAAGAGCACATGTGTACATTCCAGATCCCTTTGTCCAGTGCTAGAAAACTGGGAACTGGAGTTCTGGAATGCTTGTAAACCAAAGACTGCTATGTACTATTGCAGCACGAAACTCATTTCATAATGGATGAATGCACATTTCCTATTTTTAGTCTCTCAAAATTAAATTTGAAAAAGAAGAAAAGGAAGAGATCAGATAGTAAATATTAAATTTCCCCAAGGGGAAATTCATATAAAAATAATCCCCACCAACGACATCAGCTAATCAGAATACTAAAAAAAAGAGAGAGAAAAGATTTTGATATTTAGTATTTAAAAAAAAAGAAAGGAAATGGAAATTGCCATTAGCAGAACTATGTAGGTCTCCTTTACATTTATTTTATGGGTTAAGTTTTTTTCCTTGAATTAAGTATGGGCTGGGGAATCAGGGGGAAGACCATAATCTTTTTTGGTGCTTATGACTTCAAAAGTACTACAGCCCTGTGCACTGTCATTTATTATCTTATTTATTTATTTATTTAGTTTCGATGGCTGGTTGGAACAGTGATCTGAACCCTTGACCTTGGTGTTATCAACTCCACGCCCTATATATCCATTTCTTAATATTTATGCACTTTGTTTTAGTTCTGAATTTAAATTTTACATCAGAGTTGACTTCGATTTTTGGAAGGTCGATTTTGAGTTGATTAGAGCTTCCCAATTAAAACTGTACAATCAAATATCAAGATATGATATTTATACACAAATTCTACTTTTTACCTTGTATTAACTCTATTAATACTGAATCATTAAACAGAACATGACATCTCTTAAGATGGGAGTTAGTATTGTTTGATAATAAAACAACGAAGGCACAGAAGTGAAATTCAGCTGATGGGCTGATAGCAAGACCCTTTATACATCCAACCTGAACAAAGCAGAAGCTCATCTCAGCTGCGATCTGCTTTTTCTTTTGTGAGCAGAGTTTGAAACATATACACTAAAAACAGTATCAATTTTTATGTGGCTATTGGTGGGGGGTGGGGGGAGTCAGCATATCATGTTAGCAATTTTCTGTGGAATCACATTAGAGTTTCACTGTGGTAGCCATATCACATTAAAATCTGGTTTTTTGCTAAATGGCTTCCATTGTGTATTTAGTGAATCTGATATGGAAAATTGCTAATGCAATAAGAGTATCATAGAAGCTTTCCTGACTGTAATGCTCAGCCACAAAATTCAGGAGAAGGAGGTTCAACTGGGCTGGGGGGATTTCAGGGCTCACTCTCCCCAGCCTCTTAACAAGTCCTCAGCTCAAGTTTAGCACTGGCTTCTTGAAGGATGGACCTTTCAGACCTAGTCTAGGGGTGAAACACTTTTATAGATTCTATTTCAGAAGGGACCGTGAGTTCAGTGAAAAGATCTGTGATTTAATTAATTTTTATGGACTGAGTACGAGGAAGGGCACTGTGGTCAGCATTAAGGGAATGAAAAAGGTAGATTAGATGTGGTCGCTTCCTTCAAAGATCTTGTAAGGATCGTCTGAGGGGAAGAAATAAATTAGTATATGAGTAACTTAATACAAGATGTGACAGGAGTGGAAAATGCAAAGAGCTATAGGAGTTCGAAGGAGGACACGCTCAGAACCAGGGTCATCACAGAAAATTCCATGAAGGAAGCACCCGAATAGGGAACATAAGATGAGAAAGTTGCTGATGAGCTTGAGGGTCTGATGGGAGGTGTGGAAGAAGAGGAAGGCGTTCTGGGCCTTTGTGACCAAAAGTGCACTGCAGAGGAAAGCCAGGGTATGCACAGGAAACTACAATTCACTATTTTAACTGCAGCATGAAATATGAAGCAGTAGGAAGATAAGCCTGGAAGTGTGGCCATGGTGCTCAGCATGGCTTTGGGGTGAGATGGACGGTCAGGCCACAGACCACCAAGCAAGATGAACGTCCAGGTTTCATGGGGATAAAGACTTCTCACGCTAACAACTATCTCAAAATCTTAACAACCTTAGTTGGCACAAGTTTCCTAAGAGACATAATTTACAGGCATATTTGTTTTAAAAGGTTAATTTACTGCCAGGGGATATTTGTTTATTTCTTGTTATGACCCTACTCATAGCATGGACATTCACTCAGATAACATGAAACAACACTAAAGTGCTCACACTATTATAATAAGTACTTGTGAATTTAGTTTGCTTTTTTGTGTGTGTGCTTTAGAGTAACTTTTCAACTCACTAGCAACGGTAACCAAGGAAATATAAATCCAACAGCCTAGAATTACAACTATTTGAGAAGATTCATGCTTTTAACGTACTGCTATATTTACTGTTTTATTCTGGACACTTCCCTGTTTCAGAATTCCTCTCTAAATGTTCAAAATAATAAACAGAAAGTCTGAACTAAGCTTCATTAAAGCTTTAAAATTTAGTACAGTATGTTTTACAAATTTTAAACATCACTTATTTGTCATAACTTGTACCTTCCCTTAAATGAGAGTATATCCTGTGGGTAAGTATTATTTCCAACGTACTAACGCAGAACATGACAAAGTTGCTGTTTTATTTATTACAGAGGGAATGTCAGATATAAACTAGTTAGTTACCTTAGTGCTATAGGAACCACTTACTAAACACCATCTCTCCAATTTGGCAAAGCATACTGCACTCTCATTAACCAGAGTTAAACTATTTACAAAACTGAAATTAAATATTTTTATCTTTGGAAGTAAATTCTTAACAGATTTTTCTCCTCCAACTGACCACATCATTAGAAAGGATAAACAAATTTACCAGTCATTTATTACTTACAGATATCCCTAATAATATTTCATTAAAACAAAACAAAACAAAACTCTTCTTTCTCATCCTGTGTCTTGGGCAATCTGAGCTGCGGTAGTTGGTAATGGTGAATATTTTCTGATGACTCACTAAGTGGGGACACACAAATAAAAGAAAAGTATTTTAAAAGGAAAAAGTCACATAGGTCACGTTGACTTTAAAAGACTGAGGACAGAGGTGTCACAATTGTAAAGTAATTAGGGGTTTAACCTAAAATTTGTTTATGTCTTTGGTTCTTAGTAAACACTGTTCTGATAAAAGTGAGTTTCCTCAGATCTAGAATATGTTGACATTCTCTTAAGCCTGGTTTGAAACCACAGAGCCCCAGCATAAAACAACTCTGACAAAGACAGCCAGTCAGGCATAAAAATGGGAGTTGGTTGTGTCAGAATAGATTAAGAGGCCGAAGCCTGTCTGGTTGAAGACAGTCGTCTTGTCATCAATGAAGTCGATCATTACCACTAAAAGTTACTTTTTGGATATATTATTTGAAACTCCTACCATGTTATCATATTTAAAATGCTCCTTATTTATAAACTATCACAACATTTTCTTATCTGCAGTGCTCTCCTTGGACAGACACAAACTTGAAAGCTGTCCAAAATCGTGTTCATGGTTTCCTACAAAGCATAGGGAAACTCATTTATTGAATCCTTGTCTATTTGGAGTTGAGAATGTGTTTGGGGTTTATTTTTACTTCCTTTTTAAATATAGATCACTATCTTAAAAATGTAAACATCCAATGGCATTCCGTCACACCGACAGGAATCCTGAGGCAGGAGCTATGCTGTAGGATTCGCATGTCACTCACCCAGACAGATGCCCGCTCAATTACTGCCTAGGACGTAGCATTATTAAATGCCTTATGACTTTAGAGTTATCCTCCATTATTTTTGCTAAACCACATTTGCAAAAGATCATCCGAGAAATCCGTCAAGCCGCTGACATGGGACTTGTACACTGGATCCACTGAAAGCAACCCAGTGTCCTGTGGGTGTGAATTCCCGGGTACAGAACTCACATACAATTTTATTCCAAAACTACATCCACATCATCTGTGGGTTGTTTCTCCGGAGTACCCATTCCAGCTCAGAAATAAGTCAACGGAGCATTTCCAAACTATGATTTCCAATTTCCACGGTCGAGGGTGGGAGGAGGAAGGGACAGTAACGGGAAGACTGTCCGTGCTCAGCCATCTGTAAGAACGCTCTCCCCGCGCCCCTCCTTGCGATCACAAAGCTGGCGTCGGTGAGTCTCCTGCATGTTCCCCACCTCGTCCCCTCCCCTCTGCGGGAGCTGGCACCGAATGGCAGGCGCAGGCGAAGGAAAAGACAAACACCGCGGCCCGAGCGCGAGCCCGGGGACGCCGCACGACATTCCGAATACCCGTTTTCTTTTTTTGCTCACTTCGCGCGCCTCAAGGGTCAGCAGAGTAAACGCTACGGCACAGGGAGCCGGCGAGGCACACTGTGGCCGGCGAGTTTTCAAATCACCCCCCAAAAGGCGCCGTTGCTACTCGCACCCCCATTTACTGCTGTCCCCGCTCGCCAGCCACAGAGACTCCTGTCCCCGGCGCGGGCCGAGCATCCTCCGACAGCTCCCAGGTGCCGGCGGTCGCGGGGGCTGCAGGCGCGCGGCGGCCCACTCCTCGGAGCTGTCCCCTCCGGCCCCGCGCCCACCCCACGCCACGCCAGACAGGCTCCACCGACACAGACGGCGACGAGGAGCACAAAGAGCCGAGCCACACACCGAAGCACCTCGACGACTTCGCCGGTGGAAGGAAAACTTAGCCGCGCACACGCACACGCACACGCACACACATGCACACGCCCGGCGCGCGGCCGCGGAGGGCATCTCTTACCTGTCCCCACGGTGCCACTCATCCCCCCCCACCCCCCACGGCGGGTCCCTCGGCCACCCGCTCCGAGCGCCGCGCACTCACTGCCTGGCTGCGCGCGCCCA
>NW_007729625.1:216691-256160 GCF_000696425.1 Galeopterus variegatus | reverse complement strand
AAACCGGGGGCGGCCGGGGCGCGGGGTCGCCCGTGCGGTGGCCCTCAGGCTCGCCTCCTGCCCGCGATCACGCGCTGCTGGGGGGCGGGAGGGTCCGGCCAGCGCGGGTCACTGGTCACCTGGCGTCTGTCTCTTACCCGCCTCCCGTGAGGCTTCTCGCCTCCACCTGGAGCTTGAAGCCCACGGAGGGTTGTTAACGGAACTAGGATACAGGACCAGCAACAAATCAGTCCGGAACCCCCTGAGCCGCTGTTTCTGACATGCTTCTGGGCCCGGCTGGCTGGTCACTGTTACTTGCCATTTGTTCCCTAAGGAGTAAAGGGGATCCTTCACCCACCGACAGTGCCAGAGCAACTGGTTTGTACTGGCATAGGCAGAAGAAAATCTAATCATTCTAAGTGGTAAGTGGTGGTTAAAACTAGTCATATAATTATGTGGGTTGTAATTTCCTCAAGCGTATTTATTTGCTTAACAGCCTAGCATATAATATATAATATTATCTAATCAAATAAAGATACAACAGTATGGGCACACAGCAAGGTTAATAGACAACCTTCTTGCCTCATGGCCCGACTGCCCCCTAGGTAGCCTGCCTCTTGAGGTCACTGTGGGCTCCTAGAAGCCACTCAGAAAAGCCACTTAGGAAGTGCCACCGATGTATCTTTGATTCCCCATCTGCCCAGCTCTTCGTGGAAAAGGCATTTGCGGCCGGGGTGAACGTAGAGTAAAGCCACTCAGTGCAGTATCAATTAGCTCCTGTGTACAGAAAAATCACTTCTCCAAAAGGCTCTGATACCTCTGAAATGGAAACGCAAGGCCTGGAATTTAACTGCTTTTTCTAGGTCTCAAAGCACTGCACTTTCTTCCCAGAGATAGATGCTGTTTTTGAATTATGATATTGCTGTAGTTGAACAATGACCTTGTTTAAAATAGGATTTGTACTAGAACCTTAAATACCATGCTTCACCTTCAAATTTAAATCATTTTTCTATACCTGGCCCATATACCTCTGCTCCTAGCTAGGTGTTAAGTTTGAGACTGCCCTGGGTGAGACACACCAGGAAACACTGGGACTGCTAAAAGCTACAGATTGTATTTTAAGGATCATGCTTGATGTGCACTTTATTGCAAGTAAACTAATTATGTCCTCAGAATTGATACCTTAGGGTCAAGTTTTTTTAAAAAATGATATTATGGATAGAAATGGCCTAATCACTCTCAGTTTCCTTCTCTTATATGAGCATAATGTAGAGGACACAGTGCAGAGAGAAATTATAACCTCTGCAGTGCTGGCTCATGCTTCTGGCATGGAGTCTTAAGTTCACAGAATCCTCTTGGCTCTTGGCAGGACTTTGATTTGCAGACTCTGAGTGTTTGTAGTCTGCTTTTTCTGCACATTCTCATTTACAGGAAACTTTTGCACTATGATGACCTTTTCCATCCTAAAGTTTAGCCTGTCACTGATACAATTCCTATCATGTATTTTGCAAAGCCATTATAGAAAGTTAATTTATTATACTCAAGAACAATAAGATCTGGTGAGTCTGCAGAAGGAGAAAGTGCCTGCCCTGGGAAAGAGGGCTCAGTGTTGACACTCCATTTTCAGTCCTGTTATAGGAAATCTTGACTCTTCTTTATGTGTCCCCAGGATTTCTTGATTGGTTGCGGTTTTACTGCTTACTGGAACCTCCACAAGCACATTATATTATGGGGAATCAAATGAGAGGTGAAACTCAGTCAGAGGTTGTGTTCTGATGGACCCTCCAGCAAAATTCTTGCTCAGGACTTTAAAACGAAGGCAAAACTAAGATCTCCCATTTCTGAAAGATTATAAGGGACTTGGCTGAACATGAACTGCCTCAGCCTATAAAACAGTAGTAGGAAGGGCAACTTCCTTACCCATGAGAGGGTTGGTTTTTTGCACTTGCTGTCAGCCCAGCATACAACAAGATTGCAACAAAGTCTATAGTCCTGCATAGATGCAAAGATTCTGCTTTGTACCTTGTTTGATCTGACATTTTAATAGTTCCACTCAGTCATAACTAGGAATTGTGGCCTACACTTTTCTCCCACTTCTAATCTTCCTATATTTTATTTGTAACTCTGTCGTAACTCTGCACTTTTTTTGCTTCCTTCTTGAACTTACCTTGAAAGTTATCATTCATTCCATAATCATTATTGAACACTTTTCTGAGCACCCACAGTTCCTGGACTAACTATATGGACACAGAGCACTGGCCCTTAGTAAACTCAATCTGTCTAGGAGAGAGACACACATACGAACAATTATCACACAACTCTTGTGTCACTGTAGGGGAGTGGGTACAGGAGAGGTGTCAGAAAGGTCTCCACAGAGGTGAAATTTCAGCTGCACCTGGAGAAATGAGTATAAATGCATCCTGCACCTCCCTCCCCCACCCACCTCGGAGGTCACAGCTCTGCAGGTGCGTGCAGGATTTGAGCCCCTCTTGCCCCTTGGCCAGGCGCTCCGATGCAGGCACAACCTGAACCATAATAAGGGTAGCCCAGCATGCCTACTATGTGTACAGTTCCCTGATCTTGTTGAGTATGATAACCTGTTTTCATAAGAGAACTGTCAAACTAGTTGGATACATAAGAAAAATAATGTTATATGGCAGTCCATCATTGAGTCAGTGCTAAGGGATTAAAAAAATGGAGTGATAATCATCATGATTTAGCGGTGAAGAGTAGACAGCTGTCCTCTGTTGTGAGATCCCCCTTACGAGGAATAATGCTGGTGCTTTATGCAGATCTTCTCATGCCACCCTCACGACATCTCCCAGGATGAGAATCACTATTCCTATTGTACAGTTGAGGAACCTAAGGCACAAACAAACTTGCTCAAGTGGCTGACTCAGAATTCAAGCTCCAGTCTGCTTTACTCGAGCCCAGGCATTTAACCACAACTGGCTTCCTGAAACTCGAAGTGCAATTGAAAAGTGAGCAGAATGTGACATGGGCAGTGGCATTCTAGAAAGAATAATCTACAGAGCTATAAAGTGAGAGCAGATGGGGGAGAAAAGTGTGTTGAGATAAGAGGTAAGGAGACCAATTAGGAAGCTATTGCAACCATCTAGGCATGAGGTGATGAGTATCTGTGGGATCCTAGAAAGTGGCAAGGGGGTGCATGATATGGACACTTTGAAGAGAAAAGCAATAGAACTTGGCCAAAAATTGGAGGAATCAAGGATCAAGGATGGAAGGAAAATGCTATCTTTGAAAGAAATAGGTACTATGAAGCAGTACACTGCTTTAGAAGAAAAAGATGAGGCAAAAATCACTCCCTTCCTCCTACAATTGTTCCCAAAATTTATTTACTATTTCTTTTCCCACATAGCAGCATCATTACACAAAATTATACAAACTAATTATTGGTTCATTTTGACTGTCTCCTTTATATGAATGCTGGTTTTGCTTACTACTGTATCTCCACAGGGTGGAACAATGCTTGGCACATAGTAGCTACTCAATAAATATTCATCAAGTGAATGAAATGTTTGCTATGTGGTTGAAAATATCAGTAAGGTGCTTACAGGAGAGGTGTAACTTTGGAATTTATCGGTAGAGGTGATAGCAGAAGCCTGGAGAATGAATGAGATCCCTGATGAAGAGAGTATGGAGAAAAAACAGAAGGATAAAATCACACTCATGAAGAGAGTGGGAGGAAAAAGTGCAGCCTTCAAGAAAGAGTAAGGAATGGTTCCAGATATGAAAAGATTACTCACAATTCTATTGCTTACTTTTCTGTCCCCATGGGGGAGCTCCCACCATTGCTTACAACTTCTCTAATATCTTTCTCTGTAAAACCAGAACCGCAAATGTTGCCGGCTGGGACCAGGCAGGGAAGGTCAATACATGAAGTCAGCAAGGTGAGGTATAATAAGTAAGGGCAGGGACTGGGGCACACATGTCACTTCTACAGGGAGCTGCTGGTATGCAGCTTCAACCAGCTGTTGCCATATGAGAATAGGGACATAGTTTCAAGAGATAACAGACATCCAGAATTTTATGGAATCTTACAATTTAAAAAGTTTTGTCAGCTAATCCAGGTTTTTGCTTTTGTTTTTTTAAGGTGCAGGTCAAAGGAAACATTTGTGAGCCAGATCTGACTAGTAATTTGCAACCTCTGAGTTTTACTTCTCTCTAGCGCATTCCGCATCTCTCCTTTTTTCTGTAAGACAAAAACAATAACTGAGGTCATTATTTCAATCAAGTCAGAGCTTTCTTATCTTGGGGAAAACAAAACCCTTCCCCAAACCTATCCAATATTTGTTCTTTCCTCCACTGCCAAACTTCACGGTGAGTGGTTAATACTTGTCTCTCCTTCCTCACCCAGACTTTCTTAATTTCCCCAAATCTGGCTTCTGCTTTCTAAGGCCACTGCTTGACTTCTGTACTATTCCAATATTCTTAGAGGTCACCAGTGACCTTTCAATCTTAATTCAGTAAATTTTCTTGATCTTCATTCTTTTTTTTTAGATTTTGAAATGCACTTTTATTATTTTAGTTAAATTCAGGTTACTGTTGGAATTAATCAGATTAATTGATTCGTTCAAATTGTTGCTTAGTAATACACTGTTTGAGAACAATTAAAGGACTAGATGAAATTGACTTTTTTTTACAGTCTTAACTAGTTTCAAGTGCACAGTTTAATAGTATTAAGTATATTCACATTGTTATGCAGAAACAGATCTCCAGAACTTTTCCACCTTGCAAAACTGAAACTGTATGATCATTAAACACTAATTCCTCCTGCCATCTCCTCCCAGTCTTTAGTAACCACCTTTCTACTTTCTATTTTTTTATGAATTTGACTACTTTACATACTTCTTATGAGTAGAATCATATAGTATTTGTCCTTCTGTGATTGGCTTATTTCCCTTAGCATAGTGTCCTTGAGGTTCATACGTGTTATAGCATGTGACAGGAATTTACTTTTCAATAATAAATAATATTTCATTGTATGTATGTATGTATCACATTTTCTTTATCCATTCTTCTGTCGATAAGCATTTGGGTTGCTCCTACCTATGGCTGTTGTGAATAGTGCTGCAGTGAACATAGGTGTGCACACATCTCTTTGAGATTCTGCACTGAATTGTTCTGGATATATACCCAAAAGTGGGATTGCTAGATCAAATAGTAATTTTAATTTGGGGGGGACCTCCATGCTATTGTCCATAATGGTTATACCATTTTACATCTCCACCAACAGTGCACAAGGAATCCAGTTTCTGTGCTTCCTCTCCAACACTTGTTATTTTCTGTTTGTTTGATAGTCGTCATCCTAACTGGGTGTGAGGGGGTATCTCATCGTGGCTTTGATTTGCCTTTCTCTGTGATAAGTGAGGTTGAGCATCTTTTCATATGCTTGTTGGCATTTGGATAACTACATTGGATAATTGTTTAGTCAGGTTTTTGGTTTATTTTTAGCCTGGTTATTTGTGGTTTTTGGTTGTTGTTGCTGTTGAGTTGCAGGCGTTCCTTAGATATTTTGGATATCAACCCCTTATCAGATATATAATTTGCAAATATTTTCTCCCATTCTGCAGGTTGCCTTTTCACTCTGTGGAATGTTCCCTTTGACCTGCAGGAGTTTTTAAGTTTGATGTTGTCCCTTTTTTTTTTTTTTTTTTTTGCTTTTGCTGCTTGTGCTTTTAATGCCATCCTTGATCCTCATTCTTGATGGCTCTGCCACTTTTAACAAACCCACAAAATTTTTGAATGTTAAATCAATAAATGAGTGAATGCAACACAGATAAAAAAAAAGAGCAGAAAACATTCTACTTAATTAAATGGCAGGTTATTCAACCATCATGGACACCCAATTGAAATCTCACTTGGGCTTCAGCATAGAGGGCTCTTTCTTCCTGTCTTGCTTCGTGAACACCTGCTATTCCTCTACATCTCAGCTTAAGTGTCAAGTCTTAGAGAAACCTTTTTTCTCTTTACTTGGTCAGTTCCTCTGTTTTATAATCCATAGGTCATGTATCTCTCAGTCATAATAATCCATAGGTCATGTATCTCTCATTCATAACCAACATCATTTTTCCAAATTGACATATATTTAATCATTTGATTAATGTCTTGTCTCCTTCAATTAACTGTAATACCAAAAAGAATAGGGAATGGGTCTGGTTTTGCTTTTGTTTATTTCTAACAGCTGGAACAGTGCCTGGCACATAGCAAATACTTGTCAAATGTATGAAGATTTACTAGGAATAGAAGAAGAGAACAGAGTAATGGGTCCTGGGCTTGGATTCATACCGGGCTTTTAGTATCCCAGGTGCATAGCAATGCAGGAGAAAGCAATGCCTGCCTCTGGTGTGTGTGGTGTGTGTGTGTGTGTGTGTGTGTGCGCGCGGTGTGTGTGTGCGTGTGCGTGAGTGTGTGTGTGTGCGTGTGCGCGGGTGTGAGTGTGTGTGCGGGTGTGCGTGTGTGTGTGCGTGCGCGGGTGTGCGAGTGTGTGTGTGTGTGTGTGTGTGTGTGTGCGTGTGTGTGGGGGGGGATGGAGTTGGGAGTGATTCATGGTCATATGGTGAAATGGCAGGCATGTTAAAGGGGCTAGAGAAAGGTATCCACAAAACTTACCTCCACAGTAAGGATAAGACTAAGATTTATTCTTATTTTTATGTGGGGTTTAATTATTTGACAGTATATGTGGCACAAACTCTAGTTCAGTTATAATGGCTTTCTAATGTAAATTTTATTTATTTCTCTCTATATTTTTGTGGGTTATTAGGGGAGTGTTTGATTTTGTGATATCTCATGCCCATAGGACTAAAGGAGCTCCTTTTTTTTAATAGCAGATATCTGTTTTTAAATTAAAGATTAATTTTTGATTTGGGAATTGGGCAATACTTGCTGAAATAAAATACAACGTCCTAGGGCATCATAGAATTATAGCTGAGGTTTACTACAAATACTGGGAAAATCAAACCATTAGTGTAAGGTCAAGTTTTTGCCCTTGACTCAAATTGATTAGGAAAAATGTTTCCTTTTCCTTTAAAGGACAGGAGGAGCTCAGTAGGCTAGTAGGACCCCTGCGTATGTGCTGCCTGGCTGAAATATGCTAATTTTCCCTGGTAATTGTAAAGTGATTAACATGTTGCCTTTTTGTCATTCTTTGTGGCATTTTCATCTTTATAAAGGCTAATAAGGCTTATACTATTCAATCCACACATTGATCCTTAATTTATTCTAATTTATAGAATTCTAGGAGTAATTAAAGAAATATTAAAACACTTTAAATACTAATAAAAGAATATCTATAAAAGCATTTTCTATATGAATAAAAGTTTCATGTTCACACAGAATCAAACATTTGATCAATAACAATCATTTTTCTTCCTTGATGATGTGCTCCTATGCTCACATATAATTTAATGACTCTTAAGTCTATTTTTAAGGCCTCTTTTAAAAATAGATAGGGATACAAAATTTCAGTTAGGAGGAATAAAATCAAAAGACATTGTGTATCATGGTAACTGTAGTTAATAACAATGTATTGTATACTTGAAAATTACTAAGAGAGCAGATTTTAATCTACTCTCTCCAAATAAATGATAAGTATGTGAGGTAATGCATATGTTAATTAGCTCGATTTAGCCAATCCGTGTTTCAAAACATAATGTTGTACACCATAAATATATACAATTTTTATTTGTCAATTAAAAATAAATTAATAAATAAAGAAACGAAAAGAAAATAGGCCTAGAAGAAAACAGATTCTGATACTTAATTTGTTAGTTTTTGCTTTTCTCTTGAAGAGAGGTTGGTATAGGGAAATAAAGCCTTTGAGAATAAAGTTACCTTTAGAATAAGGTAGGTCATAAAAACAATATAGGATAATATTCTGTATTTGCCAAATACCAATATATTCTTTCTGATATGTGCATGGGTGTTATCTTCCATTTTCCTAAAATTTTAGTTTTTAAAGCTGCAGCTCATATTATTCTGTGTGGTCCTTACAGTAATCCTATGGGGAGGCAGTTCATGTAATATCTCCATCATACCCCTTCACAGATGAGAAAACTGAGATGCGAACATCACTGGAAGGATCACATGACTCACCAAAACAGCAGCTGCCCACAATATCAGTTGTCTGTCTAGAGGGAAAAAATTTTACCCACAGTTTAGTGAAATTAAAAGAAACCAAAGTTTAATGAAATTAAATTTTCTAAAATATATTTTCTATAGGAAATATAAATAAGGTTTTATTTTTGTTAGAAGTGTCTTTTATGAAATGAACATTACAAAATAAAGAGTGAGCATAATATGTTGCAGCTGAAATTCAGCTATCATGCACTTAATAAGAAAGATAAATAGGCAGGTATTAGAGAAAGTAAAAATAATTATATAGGACTTGATTAAACTGAGGATTTTATATTTAAAATTGTTTTCTTTACATATCAGCCCTTGGGATAAGAAAAATAATCACAGTTGAAAACATTAATGGGCCCAAATCTCACCTGACCTACTTATGGGGTGGTATGAGAATCTGTCCCCATTTTATTAGAGCTTGGATTTGGCAGATTCTTTTAATAATTTTTTTTTTTTTTAAAAAAGGAGAATTGGGCACTACTTGCATTCATAGCTTATTGATTCTCCAACAGTGGGGCCAGAGCTCCCCAACTGTGATGCCAGAAGATGGAATCACAAGACCCCATCCAATGTTCAAGGCTCATTTTTGCTATAAAAAGACTGGGACTTTTACATTTTGTATGAAAAGAATCCCTAGACAATGAAAAAAAAAATCATGAAACAAAACTAGTGTTTGCTACAGCAGTAGTAGTAGTGGTAATCACAGGAGTGGAAAACCGAAAAAGATAAAGTCTTACTTTATTTTTTAATTAAGCTTTTTATTTTGAGATACTTGTAGATTCACATGTGTTATAAACTGAATGTCTGTGGCTCTCTAAAATTCATGTGTTGAAATCCTAAAACCCCAATGCGATGGTATTAGGAGGTAGGACCTTTGGAAGGTAATTAGTTCATGAGGGAAGAGTCCTCACGAATGGGATTAGTGCCCTTATAAGAAGAGACCAGAGAGCTCTCTCTCCCTCCCTCTCAGCCAGATGAGAACACAGTAAGACAGCCAGCTGCAAACCTGTTGTTTAAGCCACCTAGTCTATGGTGTTCTGTTAGAGCAGCCCAAACTATGACAACATGCAATTGTAAGAAATAATACAGAAAGATCCCAGTAGCTTTTGCCCAGTTTTCCCCAATGGTAACAATTTGCAAAACTATGGTACAATTTCACAACCAGGATGCTGACATTGATACAATAAAGATTCAAGGCATTTTCATTACTACATGATCCCTCATGTCGCCCTTTTATAGCCACACCCATTTCCTTCATACCCCAACCCTCTCCTTAACCACTGATCTGTTCTCCATCTCTGTAAATCTGACATTTCAAGTATGTTGTGTATAAATGGAATCATACAGTTTGTAACCTTTTTTTCCACTCAGCATAATAACCTGGAGATTACAGCTGTTGTATGTACCAATAGTTGTCTCTTTTTATTGATGGGTAGTATAACATGGTATGGATGTATCCCAGTTTGTTTAACTATTCACCTTTAGGAGGACTTCTGGGTTGTTTCCAATTCTTGGCTATTATGAATAAAGCTACTATAAACATTCACATACAAGTGTTTGTGTGAACATAAATCTTCATTTCTCTAAGATAAATGCCCAAGAGTGAAACTGCTGGGTGGTACAGCCTGTTTAGTTTTTTAAGACACTGCCAAAAATGTTTAGCAGAGTGACTGTACCATTTTACGTGCCCACCAGCAATGTATTCCAGATCTGGTTTCTCTGCATCCTTGCCAGTGTTTGGGGTTGTCACTATTTTTTCATTTTAGCCATTCTGGTAGGAGTACAGTGATAGCTCATTGTGGTTTTAATTTGCATTTCTGTAATGTTTAATGATTTTGGACATCTTCTCATGTGCTTATTTGTCCCCTGTATGTCTTCTTTGACAGATGTCTGTTCATGCTTTTGACTATTTTCTAATTGGATTGTTTATGTTTTTACTGATGAGTTTTAAGATATCTTTACATATTTGAGATAGTAGTCCTTTGTTGGATATGTGGTTTTCGAGATTTTCGCTCTGTAATTTGTCTTTTCATTCTCTTTAACAGGGTCTTTTATAAATACCAAGAAGTTATAATTTTGATGCAGTCCAATTTATCAGTTTTTTCACTTAATTGTGCCTTTGATGTAAAGTCTAAAAATTCTTTACCTAGTTCTAGGTCCCAAAGATTTTCTTCTATGTTTTTCTTTCTAAAAGCCTGACCTCTACATTTAAGCCTATGATTCATTTGTATAAGGTGTGAGACTTGACACCTTATACAAATGAAAGTTGAGGTTCATTTCTTGCCTGTGGTTGTCCAATTGCTCCAGCACCAATTGTTGAAAAGACTGTTTCCTTGATTGAATTGCTATTGTTTCTTCATCAAAAATCAATTGGGCTTATTTGGATGGGCCTATTTCTAGGTTCTCTGTTCTGTTCCATTGATTTGTTTCTATTCCTCCACTGATACTATATTGTCTTGATTACTATACTTAAATAATAAGTTGTGAAGTCAAATAGATTGATTCCTACTTTATTTTTTCCAGAATCATTTAAGCTATTCTAGTCCCTTTACATTTCCATATAAATTTCAGAACAGTCTTGCCTACATCTACTAAAAATCTAGCTGGGATTTTGATAGGAATTGTGTTAAATTTGTACATCAATTTGGGGAGAATTGACATCTTTACTATATTGGGTCTTCTAATTCATGAACAGAGTATGTATCTCTCGATTTATTTAGATCTTCTTTCTTTATCAGCACTGTATAGTTTACTGTATACATGTCTTGTACATAATTTTCTAGATTTACACCTAAGCAATTCATTTTTTTAGATTGATTGTAAATGATCAAATAAATATTGTATCTTTAATTTGTGTTCATGTGTTCAATGCCAGTATATAGAAATGCAATAGATTTTCATATGTTTTATCTTGTATCCTCACTTCTTAGTTCTAGGAGGATTTTAATTTTTATTTTAGATTCTTTAGGATTTCCTACATATACATACAATCATGTCATCTACAAATATGGAATTTTATTTATTCCCTTCTATTTGTATGTCTTTTATTTATTTAATTTTTCTTGCCTTATTACACTGACTAGAATTTCCAACATGACACTGAATAAGAGTGATGCAGTGAACATCCTCTCCTTGTTTCTGACCTTGGAGGAAAGCATTCACTTTTTCCCTATTAAGTGTAATGTTTTATGTAGGTTTTACGTAGATGAAATTTGTCAAGTTGAGGATGTTCTCCTATAGTCCTATCTTTTGGAGCATTTCATTGTGAATGGATGCTGAACTTTGTTAAATATTTTCTTCTTATTCAATTGATATAATCATATAATTTTATTCAGCCTGTTAATATGATGGATTATACTGATTGTTTTTCAAATACTGAGCCAGTCTTGCATCCCCGTAATAAGCCATACTTGGTCATGATGGATAATAACGTATTGCTGAATTCTGTTTGCTAACATATTATTAAGGATCTTTGTGTCTGTGTTCATGAGGGATATTGGCCTGTAGTTTTCTGTATTCTTTGTCCAATTTTGGTATCAGGGTAATACTAGTTTCATAAAATGAATTGGGAAGTGTTCTCTCCTATTTTCTGGAAGACAGTATGTAGAATTGGTGTTAACTCTTTAAATGTTTCATGGAATTTTCCTCGGAAACTATCTGAGCCTGGAGATTTCTTTTTAGAAGTTTTAAAAAGTCCCCTAGCAGTTTAGGGCTACCCAAACAATTTATTTCTTAGGTGAGTTGTACAAGGATATTTCAAAAAGTTCAGGGAAAAATATAATTGAAAGATAATACAAATATTTCCATGAGCTTTTTGAAGTACCCTTATAGTTTGTGTTTTTTCAAGGAAATGGTCTATTTCATCTCAGTTGCCAAATTTATATGTGTAGAGTTGTTTGTAGTATTTCCTTATTATCTTTTTGATGTCTGCAGGGTCTGTAGTAATATCTTCAGTTTCATTCCTGATATCAATAATTTGTGACTTCCCACTTTTTTTTGTCAGTCTTACCAGAGGTTTGTCTAAGAACCAGCTCTTTGTTTCGTTGATTTTCTCTGTTGTTTTTCTGCATTTCAATTGGATTTCCGTTCTTTATTACTTCTTTTTTTTCTGCTTGCTTTGGATTTATTTTGTTCTTTTTCTAGGTTCTTAAGGTGGGGGCTTAGATGATTGATTTGAGACTTTTTCTCTTTTCTAATGTATGCACTTAGAGCTACAAAATTTCCTCTCAGTACTACTTTTACTGTGTTCCACAAATTTTTTTATGTTGTATTTCTATTTTCATTCAGTTCAATTTATGTTTTAAGTTTCCCTTGAGTCTTCCTCTTTGACCCATGGATTATTTAGAAGTATGATGTTTAGATTCAAGTGTTTGAATGGAGATTTTTGTTATATTTCTGTTATTGACTTCTAGTTTGATTCTGTTGTGATTGGAGACAACACTCTGTATGATTTCAATCCTTTTACATTTGTTGAGGTTTGTTTTATAGGAACGTATCTTGAAATATGTTCCATGGGCACTTCACAAGAATGTGTATTCTGCTGTTGTTGGGTGGCATTTTCTATGAATAGAAATTGATAATATTTTCTGTTGATAATATTTTCTATATGGTTGCTGATTTTCTGTTTAGTGTTTTTTAAAAAATCAATTGTTGAGAGAGAAAGAGCAGTGTTAAATTCTGCAACTATAATCTGTCTATTTTTCTTTGCACTTGTTGTCAGTTTTTGCTTCATATATTTTGTAGCTCTGTTGTTTGGGGCATACACATATAAGAGTTCTATGTCTTCTTGGTAAGTTGAATCTTTTAAATTATTGTATAATGTCCCTCTCTGTGTTTGATAATTTTGTTTGACTTAAAGAATGTCTTATCTGATATTGTAGTAGCCACTCTTGTTTTCTTTGTTTAAACTTTGTATATTTTTCTTTTATTTTCAACCTGCCCATATTGTTATATTTGTAGTGAGTTTCTTGTAGACAACAAATAGTTGGTTCATGTTTTTAAATTCTCTCTGCTAATCTCTTTTACTTGTTGAATTGAGACCAGTTATGTTTACATAAAATATTATTGCTATGTTAGGGCTTTTTTGTTGTTGTTCTTTTATATTTGTTCTGTTTTTCATTTCTCTGTTTTCTTTTTCACCATCCTGTGGTTATGTGAACAATTTTTAGAATTCCATTTTGGTTTATATATAGTGTTTTTGAGTATATCTATATAGCTTTTTTAGTGATTTCTTTAAGTATTACATTATACATAACTTATCACAGTCTACTTTTACCATTTGGAGGGAAGTATAAAAACCTTAACTCTGTTTTTGTCTTTTTATCCTCCTTCATTTATAATTGTCTTCTGTATTTCCTCTACATACATTTAGAACTACATCAGTGTTATAATTTTTGCTTCTGTCATCAAACATAATTTTGAAAATTCAAAAGAAGTAGGAAAGTCTATTGTATTTGCCCATATTTTTGCTTACCATATGCTTCCTTCCTTCCTGGTGTTCCAAGATTCCCTCTTTAATTGTTTCTTTTCTGTTTACAGAACTTTGTTTAGCCATTGTTTTAGGGTAGGTATATGGGTCAAAATTTCTTAGCTTTGTTTCATGTGAGAATGTTTTGATATTCCCTTTATTTTGGAAGGATTTTTTTGGATGAGTATAGGAGTTTGCATTAATCATTCCTTTCTTTCAGTATTTGAAAAATATGCTATGTCCTTCTGACCTCCATGGTTTCTGTTAATAAATTCACTGTGATTCTAATGGTTTCCCCTACAGATATGATGTCACCTTTTTTCTGGCTATTCTCAAGATTTATTTTTTGTCTTTAGTTTTCATAAGTTTAAGTATGATGTATTGGCATAGATTTCTTTGGGCTGATCCTGTAAGGAATCTGAACCTGTAGGTTATGTCACTTGCCAAGTTTGGAAAGTTTTCAGCCATTATTTCTTCACGTACTTTTTCAGCCATTCCTGGGATTCTGATGACACAAATGTTGGATCTTTTTATAGTCCCACAGGTTTCTGAGGCTCTGGGTTTGTTTGTTTTCATTAATTCAGTTTTCTCTTTGGTTGATCAGATTGTTCTGTCTTCTGATTCCCTGTTTCTTCCCTCTGTCCCCTCCCTTCTACTTAGCTTTTTGTTTCAGTTATTTTATTTTTCTGTTCTGAAGTTTCCACTTAGTTCTTCTTTATATGTTCTATTTATTTGCTGGGACTTTCTATTTCTTTGCTGAGGATTTCTATTTTTCTTTATTTGTTTCAAGAATATTTTTATGTTGAAACACTTGTAAGATGGCTGCTCTAAAACCTTTGTCAAATAATTTTAACATCTCTGTAATCTTGGTGTTGGCATCTAATTGATAGCCTTTTTTCATCCAAGTTAAGATTTTTCTCGTTCTTGGTTTGATGAGTGATTTTCTTTTGAAATCCGCACATTTTTAGTGATGTTTTGGCTGGCTTTTTCTGACGCCACTCTGGCAAGGAAAAGGGAAGCACTACCTTGTTATTGCTGGATGGAGGTGTAAATACAGGTTCCCCCCTTGGCCTCCACTGACACTGAAGTGAAGGAAGACTGCTTATTCCTGTTGGGCAGGGGTGGGAGTTCTGGCTTACTACATGGTGGGGGTGGCCTCATTACCACTGGGCCATCAGAGATAACAAAGCCCACTCTGACACAGGACTGACTCTCTACTGACTCTGATACCACTCCAACAAGGCTGAAGTGACGCACCTTGTTTCTGCAGGGTGGGGGTTGTAGTCCAGACTTCCCTGATGATCTCCACTGATATCATAGGGATGGAGGACTCATTTCTGGCTGGTAGGGATGAAAGTGCCGCTCCTTACTTGGCCTTTTCTGGTATCACCCTGGTAGGGGTGTTCGGGTGACTGATTATAGCCTCATAAAGGCACAAGTCTAGTTTCTTTTTTTTTTTTTTTGTCTTTTTCCGTGTCCGGCAACGGATCACAACCCTCAGTGTCGCCCCCGTACCGGACCGGGACCGGCAACGGGATCGCAACCCTCGGTGTTGCTCCCGCGCCTCGCTCAGCCAGTGAGCGGGAACCGGTCTGTATGTGGGATCCGAACCCTCGGGCGGGAGCGCCGCCGCACTTCCCAAGCGGCGCACTATCCAGTGCACCACCGGGCCGGCCCGACAAGTCTAGTTTCCCCACTCAACCATTGCTGGCATCAGTGCAACCCTCGGTGCTGCTCCCGCGCCTCGCTCAGCCAGTGAGCGGGAACCGGTCTGTATGTGGGATCCGAACCCTCGGGCGGGAGCGCCGCCGCACTTCCCAAGCGGCGCACTATCCAGTGCACCACCGGGCCGGCCCGACAAGTCTAGTTTCCCCACTCAACCATTGCTGGCATCAGTGGCGGTGGGGCCACAATTTTCCCGTAGTGTTTGATTGGAGAAGAGCAGTTATTGTCTAAAGGTTTTCTGTCTTGCTAGCCTGCGCCTTTCTTGATCCTTGACAAGACAGGCTTTTTTTTTTTTTTTTTCTGGTCTGTGCCCATTGGCATTTCTAGGTTTCTGGCATTGGCTCCTTGTGTGGGATATATGAGACAAAAGGAAAATCCAAGGAATTTACCTCTGTGTTGTCCACTGGGTCTCAAGATCACTAGCTGGTTTGCCCTTTTCTTCCCCTTTTCAGAGTATATTTGTTGTGTACATAATGTCTGCATTTTTAGTTGTACTTAGCAGGAGGAATAAAGATAAGTACAACTTCATCTCCCAGAAGCCAAAGTCGTTTCTTTGCTTTTTTGGTCATTGCATAATTATCCTGATTCAGCTGGTCCTTTCACTAAAATTTCTGAGAAAATATTTCTATAGATATCAAGGAATACAATGAAAAATATAAATGAACAGGATTGCTGTTCTATTTAAGAATCCCAAAAAGAACTGACAGGGTATAAACTCTCTTCCCAGACGGAGGTGATTCTACTTTCATTGAAGTTGTGCACGGTGCTTGGAGACATCCATAGAGATACAATTTAGGGGAAATTTCCCTAAGTTTGGACTGTAAATATCCATCCTTCCTAAGAACATATCTGGCTTCCTGATCTTATATTACTTGCATTGTTTTTATTTGTGTATTTGAGTAAGAATATCATTGTATTTATTTTCCTACAGGTAATTTTTCCATAACCTTCAGCATTTTCCCCTGAAAATTAAAAGAACAACAATAACAAAAAAAATCCCAAAGTTTAGAACTGGATCACTTGGCCCTTTCTCTTATCTCCTCCTAGTTCAAAATGCTTGCATCTGTTAATGACCAGCTTCCTCTTGGATCTAGCGTTAGGTTCAAAGCATTCAAGCCTTAGCACAATCTTCTTTGTGGTTTTAGCCTTCTTCGGGAAAATTGGCTTGATTTGCCCACCAGAGCCACTTTCCTGCTGATTCTAGAACCTCTTTCCCTGGGCATACTGGGAATCCTTGCCCTTCTTAAACTGGGTCACTTTGTGAGGCTGATGCTTGCCATATTTCTTACAAAAAGTTCTTCAGGTATTAGGTACACTGACCATCTTTGCAGCAGAGCTGTCTACACAATGAAAATGGGAAATGGCGTATCCACTTGTTGCCTCACGCTGCTCGTGCTGAACAGGAAAACACATTGCTATCTAAATGTTTAACATTTTCTTTTCTAAATACAAGACTTGAGGGCACACACCTTTTAAATGTAGGACTCCCAGGCACTCAGTATGTACTTACCTGGTGAATGATGGAATGAAGGATTTACACTTGACAGTGTATGCATAGTTACATGAAGGATTTCTACTTTCCTGACAATTTTATTTTGGAGGATTTGAAAAAAATTCACACCACTGGATAGCTGGGGTGTGTTTTGTGGTCAAAATGGCTCTTGGGGCCTCAGTTTTACTGTCCCTGCTATGACAGTAGAATGTGCTGCAGTGATAGTCATCTGCCCTCCACATGTGCTTCATTACTGTAGATATTCACCAGTCAGAGATACAGTATCTATACTCTCATTTTCCCAGGAGTATTTCTGAGGTACAATGTGATACTACTCAGGTAAGGACCACTGCTGTCCTTCTGTCCTTTTTTGGCCCTCAGTCCTAGATGGGATCAAATCTAGAAAAAAAGCATTGTGTATTGTGACCAAAATATTAACTGGGGTTTTACTTCAAAATCAGTGAATTACAAATGTATCACTTCTTAAGAGTCTCTTATTGGATTAACAAAATAAAACCATCAATTTGAGGATTTGATGCTTCTGAGATTGCGCCAAAACAGCAAGTCACTAGACTGCTTCTTCAGGAGATTTAGCTGTCAAGAAAATGGATAACCTCATTCACATAATTATTATTAATATTTTTTTTTGACAAATGAAATGGTAGCATTATCTAACCATTTGGGAAACCTTTATTGAACAATCACAATTTAGGATGCTATCGAGACACACAAATAAAAAGCAAGGTTCTGCTCTTAAGGAAATTAATTATAACTGAATAAAGAAAATGGAAAATAGAACTGGAGAATCAACTATGAATGGTAGAAATACATAACTATGTGGAGATAGACAATGACAAATGTCAACTAACATTATTGTCCAGATATGATCGCAAGTCAAATAAACTCCATATATAAATATTCTATAAGAACAAATCAGAAGGTAGGAAAATTCTGGTCAAGTTGTCTGATTGTAATGAGATTACACTCTGTCCTAATCATGCCTATGCTTCTCTGTTTTCTATTTTTTCAGTAGAAGCACAACTATTGCCTAGTTGTATGATCTTGAACAACTTACTTCTGCATTTGTGAAATGTGGGTCATTATACCTGCATGATGGAGTTGATCAGATTAAACTGTATCATTCATATAAAATGCCTATCACAGTTCCTCACACATCCTAAAAGGATAGTAGCTGATATTTTCAATATTTCTATTGCTGCTTGTTACTGTTTGTTAGCAGGCTATGTAAATCAACAAGTAAAACTACCTCTTCTTTCAAATTGCCTCGGATTCTATACTGTGATCTTAGCTTAGATGACTCTGTGCTTAGAAAGGTAAGTTGGCATCAAGGATATTGGAAACCATTCTTAAAGATGTTCATGTATGAACTACATAAAAAATACTGACATTTTCCCTCGAAATTCCTATTGTGCTTCAAATATGCATTTTTATCACTAGCTTAGAAACAGCAATAAAAAATTATTTCACTGCCTTATTACAGTTTCACTAGAGATCTTATTTTTGGCTCAAGGGTTATACTTTAAATTCTTGTAAGTGCTCATGGTGTTTTCTTCTGTTTGCTTTCCATCTCCTCTACTTGCATCAGCTTTTCTTTTCTCTGTTCACTTAAGCGACTTAAATGCTCACAACATCTGGCAGTAAATAAAGTTTGTTTATTCACTTAATCATTCTTAAGTGTTTACTATATGCTAAGCACTGTGCTGGGGATACGAATTTGAGTAAGAAATGGCTTCTGTTTTCAATGAGCTTATTGTCTACTGCAGAGGTGATATTTTCACTGTTGTTCAAACTACTGGAGAGGAGTCATTTCTACCTTATTTACTTTTCCACTTTAAGTTTTGTCTTTTTTTTTTTTTTCCTTTTTGTCTTTTTTCGTGACCGGAAACGGATCGCAACCCTCAGTGTCGCGCCCATACCGGACCGGGACCGGCAACGGGATCGCAACCCTCGGTGTTGCGCCTGCACCTCGCTCAGCCAGTGAGCGGCCGGTCTGTATGTGGGATCCGAACCCTCGGCAGGAGCGCCGCCATGCTCCCAAGCGGCGCACCGTAGCAGTGCGCCACCGGGCCGGCCCTAAGTTTTGTCTTTAAAATGTTTTACTTAATGTACTTCTGAAAGCTTTCTACTTATATAATCCCCAATTTCCATACCTTTAGAAACTGAAGCATAGTCATTAAAGAGTGTAGGCTCTGGATCCAGACCGCTTGGGTTAGAATCATGACTCTGTTATTTCCTAATTGTGCAACCTTGGACAAGTAACCCCTTTGTGCCTCAGTTTTTTCTTCTCCTGTAAAGGTTTGATGAGTCATTATATATCAAGTGCTTATAACAGTGGCTGGCATACAGTAAGCACTCAATAAATGTTAGGTATTATTATAACTATTGTTAGTTTGTTTCCCTCAGACATCAGAAACAATCTAATTCTGAATTTTTGAGGTTCATTATTTTACAATTGCTATTAGTCTTTATAGTATCTCAAAGACACAGGCTTCTGATGTCACTAAGTAAATACATTTATTTCTATCAAAAAACTTAAATTCTTGGGCCGACCCCGTGGCTCACTTGGGAGAGCGCGGCGCTGGGAGTGCTGAGGCTGTGGGTTCGGATCCTTTATAGGGATGGCCAGTGCGCTCACTGGCTGAGCACGGTGCGGGCGACACCAAGCCAAGGGTTACGATCCCCTTACCGGTCACAAAAAAAAAAAAAACCCTAAATTCTCTTCGTAATAAAGAATTTCCAAATAACATGAACTCAACAGAGAAGGGCTGCAGGAAATAAGAGAGTGAGTACAGTATACATAAATAAAATTAGGAAGGAGACAGATAAGGCTGTGTAAGGAAATGGATACCTTTGTGACTGACCGTATATTTTTGCCTTTAACATATAACTTCTTAAGAGTTTCATGAAATATGGGTTTCTTTGATATGGATAAGTTTGTGTATATTTAAACTTATATACTAACTTTATTTTTAAATCTCTGAAAACATGACTGTGGTTTGTATTTCAGTTCATAAGAATTATGCAGGCATATTAGAGTAAGAATAATTTCTTCTGACTTCTGTTTAAAAATTGTTATTTCTTAGAATCATAACAATAATTAACCAAAATAAAATTGCTAAAGCCAAAGAAAATCTGACTTTTGTGACAAACACCTTTTAAAAAATCCACTTTTGTCCAAAAGAGGTATATAAATTTGTACTTATGGCAGTTAATTCTTTAAAATTATCAAAAGGCAGACAGTGACAATAGGTTTATTCCAGCTTTATTTAAGATTTTAATTTCAAATGAAATAATGTGACACTGTTGTATAAGAATACAATCAAAGACTGCAAACAACCTAATTCATTTTCCTAGTTGGCTGAAGCCTCCAGGCACCAGTCAAATATCGAAGTCGTATAAAGAGCAGGTCCTTGCCCATTTGTAGCCAGCTCCAAAATGGAACTAATTTAGAACCTGCAATTTAAAAATAATTAAAATAAATTAACTTAGAAACTCAGGAGAAAATATAGCAGTTTAAAACTGTATTTTAGAAGTCAGTCTACATGATCGTTTTAAGCTTCTAGCACCTTAATTTTATTTAAATAATGGGCAAAAATATTAAAAAATTTCAAAGCTGGGGTGGTTTCCTCTAAAAACAAAAACAAAACATCTTGAAGTGAAATGGGGGGATCTAAACTGAAAATTTCAGATGGCCCACTATAGGAAAAGAGGAGCTGTATTTGGTGAGGGTTCTAGGAATATCTAATACAAAAACTACTCACTGAGTGCTGCTTAATGAAAAATAATAATTACACAAAAAAAACTAAAAATAAAGCATAACAGATAAATATGATTATTTTCACACATGAATCCAATCGTTTTTTTTTTTTTGATGGCTGTCTGGTACAGGGCTCAAACCCTGGACCTTGGTATTATCAGCACCATGCTCTAACCAGCTGAGCTAATCAACCAGCCAGTGAATCCAGTCTTAATGGTGAGAAATAAAGCCTATGATCAGACTTAAGATAATTTTGTCCAGACCTCTTTGTCTCGGGCTACACAGGAATACCAGCCTAATTAAATGTGTGATCCACAAATCACTGCAGATTCTTATAGCCGTTACTTGTACTATACCTTCAGATAAATGAAGATCTATCAGGAAGAAGGTTTAAAATTTCATTACCATTGTAATTAAACTTTATCCTCAAAGAAGAATTTTTCACTGCTCTAAATTTATATAACTCCTGGGCCGGCCCTGTGGCTCACTCAGGAGAGTGTGGCGCTGGTAGCGCCGAGGCCACGGGTTCGGATCCTATATAGGGATGGCTGGTGCACTCGCTGGCTGAGCGTGGTGTGGACCACACCGAGCCGAGGGTTTTGATCCCCTTGCTGGTCACACACACACAAAAATAAAATAAATAAATAAATTTATATAACTCCTTTCTTCTGAAAATATTACCACAAAAGCACTGTGTAGACATCAGTCTTCTCCTATATTTTTAATCAGGAGACACATACTATCTTCATTCCACAAATTAGGAAGTTGAGGTACCTACAGTTTCTATTATGATACAACTCTGTAATGCAAATGAGCAAATGACATAAACATGAAGCAGGCTTTCTACTTTTCCCACTTCACCTTCCCACTGAGTCTGTGTTGGGCACAGATCAGCACAGACAGATCAATCGAGCTAAGCAATTTTACTTGCTTCCCAGTCTCCTCTGGTTCTAGGCCGCTACTGTGGAGAAGAGTTAAGTTTCTGTAAACTCAGTTTGATTCAGGAAGACACCAGGAGGTCTGAATTCACTGTAGACTATGTAGTTTGTATAATCTTGAGACTGATTTTTAACCTTTTTCTGTCCCTAAACATCTGAGGCCACAGAGCAATATGGCTTAGTGCACCAATGACTGGGGAGAGGTGGACTTTGAAAAAGTCTCTACTTGATTATGTTAACTGCTCCCATACCATTAATTAACTTAGGTTCATTCTAAGGTAAGCAAAGAAGAAAATTAGAACATATTTTAAATTCTATACAGCCAGAACTATCTAAGCTTTTCTGAACAGGAATTAAGATTTATGATAGATGTCAAATTATATTTTAGAGATCTTTACATTTTTGGATATATGAACAGACACAGATAACAGTTAAAAAATGGTTCTGAATAAACTGTGGACATTTGGAGTAACAATACTTTAATTTCTTATTTATCTTTGCATAGTGTTTGTAGTTTCTCCATATCTACTGAGTAATCAAGTAATATAATACTAAAAAAATGGTGATGCAAACAATAAAGTTTATCTCAAGAGACTATCAACCTTGCTTCTAACCTCAGATCACCATGACCTTTTCTATTGTAAGAAGTTTTACTGAAGTTTCTTGGCCAAGGTCATAGGCCTACTGAAGACCCCAAGAGAATGAAAAACTATAGTAGGCAGCAAGATGGAGGGGATTAACCTCTCTAAGTCAAGACAGCTGAGAAGGTCCTGATGAGGGGCGAGGGGAGACTATTAAAGCCAGCTGACTTTATTAGACAACTGTATTATCTGACGTCTCCCTGCCTGTCTGACCAAAGATCTGCTGTAGAATAAACAATATACTCACCTTCAATTTCAGTCCAGTTGACAGCAACTTCTGCTATTGGAATTTTAAAGAACTGTGCTATGTAGAGCAGTTCTACATCAAATGCCCTGAAATAGAAAATTATTTATTTTTAAAAAGACAAATAGAACGTAATTAAATCTCTACCTTGGCATGTTTTGAAGAAGTTTTCATGACAAATGTGAAGCTTATACTATAAAACTGAAGGTCAAATCACAGATGGTCAAATATCATCTGAGTAATTTAGAAGCTTCAAGGCAAATAAGATAATTTAGTATGTCACTGTATAACATTTAAATGAGAAATACTGTATCTCCATCATAACACAGAAACTCTCAGATGTAAAAATAACCTCTTGGGCTCCAAGAGAAAATTTAATCCTATAAATTTTCAAGATTGATGTTTTTCGATCCCAAACTTAACTAGCTCAAGGTACAGAACTGATAGCATTTTCAACTGATTCAGAGACCTGATAGAACTCTGACAAGCTCTAGGAGAGAATGCTGTAGATCACTTTAGAGGTGCTTGATTATTTTCCTCTACCACCAAAGGATCAAGGTTTCTTTTCTAATACAGTATCCCTAGGGCCTTTTCCTTTTTTCCTTCCTGTGATATCCTGGACAATGCAGTACTGGCACAAACTTTTTGAAGTACACTTGTACTGTCTTGCTACTTGTCCTAACATACACTGTGAAGACTATTTCTAGTCTGAAACCCCAGTTTATGCTTCCTTCTAACCATAAGGGTCTTTCTTAAAGTTCCTCTTCAGATGGCCCCTTGGTTTAGGTCAAATCTACTTTCCTAAAAGTTTTTACTCCTGACTCAGAAGTTTGTCTGGATTCTGCTTATAAAATTTCTCTGAACCAGCTGCTTTCTTTTGCTGGCATTAAGTTCAGGAAGAGAAGTACCACTACCTGTTAAGCCTTCTTTATACTCTTTGTAACCGTCTCCTTCACTGTTTTTCTTTTGTCCCTGTGCCATAAAGCCTCCATTTTCTGGGCTGCATAGAGCACAGCTCAAACTTCCAGGGCATGGTTTTAAAACATTAATTAGCACAGATAAGAAAATATCTATTACCCACTTATATCTGATTCCTCTGATTCCAGGCAATTTGAATTTGGGAGTTTTGTTTTTTTGTTTTTTTCTTGGCCACAATACTATCATCATCCATTATACAACTAGTTTAAATTCTAACTATTTGAATAATTCAATATGAAAACTATATTTTAAAATAATGCTTTTACTTATCCTAATAAAATATTTAGTTAAGATGAAACAACCATCTACAAAAGTGAGTTCTTTGTGTTTTTGAAAGGACTACATAAAACCTGTTAATTTCTGTTACCTAGAATTGTAATAAAAATCATGAAAGAAGGAAATAATTTCAATATTGGGTCTGGTGATTAATCCTTAACTTTCTCTCTCTCTCTTTTTTTTTTTTCCTTTTTGTCTTTTTTCGTGACCGGCAACGGATCGCAACCCTCAGTGTCGCGCGCCCGTACCGGACCGGGACCGGCAACGGGATTGCAACCCTCGGTGTTGCGCCTGCACCTCGCTCAGCCAGTGAGCGGCCGGTCTGTATGTGGGATCCGAACCCTTGGCGGGAGCGCCACCACGCTCCCAAGCGGCGCACTGTAGCAGTGTGCCACTGGGCCGGCCCGTTAACTTTCTCTTTTAACAGAAAAACAAAATGTTAGTGGGCTGAGTTAGTTCTAGTGACATTCAATAACCTGAACAAGATTATTGAATATTTTGTAAGGATATCAATACATAGTTATGACTTATCAGACACAAAACAACATAAGTGCCCAATCTGTTACCAAAGCAAACATTTTAATGAAAATTCGGCTAGAGCCTTATGCTATCAGAGAGAAGCAGTGTAAGGGTTATTCTCCAGCTAAGATGCCTTCATTTGTTTTTGCAAATGTAGGTTGGGCAGAACCACCATGTTGCCTTAGTCAGTTCCTGGTACAGCTGTTTCCTCACTAACAGATACATTCCCGAAGAACAAAGTCCTTTGTTCTGAGACCTTGTTGAACACAGCTGATACCTGAAATCCCACTAAAATTAAAGCCAACTATAGTGAAATAAACAAACAAGAACAAGGAGGGGAGAAGATAGTAGAAAAAAAATTGAAAGTTGTAAATAGCTGGACAAGTGGTATCCAGCGAAAGTGGACAATGGCAGTCGGAGAAGCCCAGAAGTGGGCTAATGGGTGCCACAGAGCCCCCGACAGGCTCTGGAATCAGAGGCTTCAAACATGTAGTGTATGAAGTTGGGGCTGCAAACAGGACTCACTGGACATCTGTATGAAATTTTCCTTCTCCTCTTTCCTTTGTCTCATTCAGTTCTGTGAATGCTGACAGCCAGGTTCTTAGGTCTAGGAAGGATACTGAAGGATCACAATGAAAATGACCAGTCCAAAAGATAACGACAGGTGGGAACTTCTCACACGTGGCTCTGCCAATTCAACCTGTAGTGAAATCTACCAGTCAATCTGAGGCTCTGCCCATGCACATGGCTCCTGATGAGTATTTTAGTGCTTTAAAGACTTTAGTGATAAAAAGGAACATGAAAAACACTGGAAGCAACAGAAATAATGCAGGGAAAGAAGAAAATGTCAAAGTTTTAAATGAGACATTAGAAGAGGTGGTAGAAGATACTGCAGTCATAAAACAAGAATAGGGTTTTTAAAAAACTTAACACTGAAAAACAAAAAAGAGTTCTAAGAAGTTAAAATTCTGATAGCAGAAATAAAATTTCAAAAGGAGGCTAGATGACAAAACTGAGAAATTCTCCTCAAAAGAACAAAAATAGAAAAGAATAGAGAAGATAAAATTATAAGACTAGTAAAGAGATTCCACATCTGTTTGTAAGAGAGGACAGAGAAAATGGAGAGAGGAGACTGCCAAAGAAATTACTGAAAAATGATCCTTAGAACTGTAGGACATGACTGTTCAAGAACTGGTGCTGAGAAAATTGAGTACCAATATGTAGAAAAATGAAATTAGACCCTTATCTTAGACCATATATAAAAATCATCTCAAAATGGATTAGGGCCTGAAACTGTAAAACTACTAGAAAAAATATAGAAGAAAAACTACATTATATGGTTTGGGCAATGATTTTTTATATTTGACCCCAAAAACATAGGCAACAAAAGCAAAAATAGACATATGTGATTACATCAAACTAAAACCTTCTGCACAACAAAGGGAAACTAACAGTGGAGAGACAATCTGTGGATTGGGAGAAAATATTTGCAAGCCATACATCTGATAAGGAGTTAAAATCCAAAATATATAAGGAAGGAACTCAATCAATTTCACAGGAAAAAAAGCAAATAATCCAATTAAAAAATGGGGAAGGGACCTGAATAGACATTTTTCAAAAGAAAACATACAAATGGCCAACAGATATATGAAAAAATCCTCAACATCATTAATCATTAGGAAAATACAAATCAAAGCCACAATGAGATATAATTTTACAACTGTTAGGATGGCTATTATCAAAAAGACAAAAGATAACATGGTGAGGATGTGGAGAAAAGAGAACCCTTGTAGATTGTTGTTAGAAATGTAAATTAGTACAGCCATTAAGAAAAACTGTATGGAGGTTCCTCAAAAAACTAAAAATATAATTACCATATAATCCAGAAATCACACTTCTGGGTATTTAACCAAAAGATTTGAAATTAGTATGTTTCAGAGATGTCTGCACTCACATGTTCACTATGGCACCATTCACAAAGCCAAGTTATAGAATCAACCCCTGTGTCCAATAGATGAATAGATAAAGAACATATGGTATATATACATGAAGGAATACTATTCAACCTTAAAAAAGGAATTTTATTTTAAACAGCATACATGGAACTGGGGAACATTATGCTAAGTGAAATAAGCTAGATGAAGACAGACAAATACTGCATGTTCTCACTTACATGTGCAATCGAGCACAACTGAACTCACAGAGGCAGAGAGCAGAATGGTGGTTACCAGAAGCTGGAGAGGTGAGTGGGGAGGGAGATGATGGTCAAAGATTACAAAGCCTCAGTTAAACAGGAGTAAGGTTTTTTTCTTTGAGATCTATTGCACAGTGTTGTGAATATACTTAATAATAGTGTACTGTACATTTCAAAACTGCTAAGTAAATTTCAATTGTTCCCACCACAAAAAATAAGTATTAGAGTTGATAAATATATCAGCTTAATTATCCCACATTGCATTTACAAAGCATAACAACATTTTGCATCCCATAAACATGCAACTATAACTTGTTTATTAAATGAATTAATAAGCTTTATTAAAAAAAAAAAAGAACTAAACGACATGAGTTTCCAGATTTTAGAGGGCCTATTGAGTATTCAACAAATGCATGAAAATAAGCTATAATAATGCCTAGAATCATATTTCAAAACACTGTGGAGAAAAAGTTTTCAAAAGGGGGTGGCAACAGCATGCAAAGAGTCAAGATTCAGATCCTCTACAGAACTGGACTCCTCCACAGAAACACAAAGTGCCAATAGAGGAATGCTTTCAAAGTCCTGAAGAAAAATGATTTCCAACTTACAATTCTTTTTTTTTTTTTTTCCTTTTTTGTCTTTTTTACTGACCGGTAACGGGATCGCAACCCTCGGCGTTGCGCCCGCACCACGCTCAGCCAGTGAGCGGGAACTGGTCTCCACATGGGATCCAAACCCTCGGCGGGAGCGCCGCCGCGCTCCCAAGCGGCGCACTCTCCAGTGTGCCACCGGGCCGGCCCTCCAACTTACAATTCTTTCTCCATCTAACTATTAAAAAAGTGTAAGGGTAGAATAAATTTTTTTTTCATATGCAAGGTCTCAAAAAAACTTTCTCATAATTTTAGGAAGTTAATAGAGAAGGTGTTCTACTAAGATCAGGTGTAAGCCAGGACAAGGCGATGGAGGGTGGGGTTGTGCAGCAGGCCAGAGACAACCAGAAAGGTTTAAGCCGATGCAGTGTCTTGAGGAAAAGAAGAAACTGATGCAGAATCCGACTGTTTGAATACCCTGAGAAATAATTATACTCCTGACAAGGAGTCTGAACATGAGTAACTGACAGATCCACTATAAAGTAATGCAAACAAAAAACTGCAGATATTTATTATCTTAAAGAAAACAAAAAATAGTACAAGAAAGGTAATGTACTCAAATTGCACTCAAATGTGAATTATCTTTTCACAGCTACAACAATCAACGCTGATCTAACCAAAAATTGTTTTAAAATTGTATTGGGAGTTTAAGTGGGGGGGGGGGGGGGGGGAAGGGAATTTAAGAGAACTAAATGTTTATCTATTGATTTCCTATTTTGGAAAGTAATATCTCAAATTGCAAACCTGAAAAATAGCTATGAAGACGCATTATTTTGAATATGAAAGCAAATGCTACAAAGAACTAGGAAAGAAGAGGTGAAAGTGGTTATAACTAAGGAATAGAAACTACAAAGAATATAGGTCTTTGACACTAGTTCTGGACCTAATAGCTGACTGAAAAATATCTAATGCAGAAAGAGGGCTTTACTTCTAGAGTTGCTTCTTAAACTAATTTTCTGGTTTTGGAGTCCATTAACAATTAGTTTATTTTATTCTTCAACATAATAAAAACATGTATCTGAGTTGAAGACCAGTTTTTTAATCTCAGAAAAAAAGATTAAAACGTGCCTAAATGATAACTTTAATTCTGAAACTACAGTTTCTTTAAAGTAATTTTTTGGGGGTTATATGGCATCTATTTCTAGGGAGACAATAGATCTTTGCTCATAGATACATGAAAATGGTACAGACTACAAAAATGGGCATATACTGGAAAAATTATGTAGATACCCACCATGAATGGAATTCACATAGAACTCTTGATTAACACCAAGTATTAATTCTTCCAACAATATTTACTGGGCACCTACTATGTGCCAAGCACACTGTTAGATAGTGGGATATACTAGTAAACAAAATCAGATGTGATTCTTGCTGTCATGGAGCTTATGCTTTAATAGGAAAAAAGAAACATTAAATAATTACACAAATAAAAAAAAACTACAGATGTAACTGCTGCTATGAATAAGGCATATGATAATGTGATGGTAAATAAGTAGGGGCACCTGAGCAAGTCTGGCACATGAAGGCAAGCTGCCCTAAGGACAATTTAAGGGAGGAGTTGAGAAGGGAAGAATCAGACATGGGTGGGGCCAGAATACACAGCATTCACTAAAAGCCATTAAAAGGATTTTAAGCAGAAGAGATGCATGTGATTGACCACTTTTAAGTTTTGCAAAGACCTCTTGGCTGCAGGATCGTAGTCTTCAGAAGGATGATGTCCTGCATGGTGATGCTAGAGATGGAGAAAAATGGAGGAACATAAAAGCTAAAATCAACAGGCCTCAGTCATAGATTGGATATATGCAAGGGCTGTGGGGAATGTCAGGGCTGAAGCCAAGGTTTCTAGCTTCCGTATGACAGTCATATTCACTAAATACAGGTCAAGAGTCGGGGTGAGGTCTGTGGAAGATATACACTGAGGAAAAAGTATTTTTTACGAGAGCTCTCAGAAGTATCAAATGCTGCTAATGGGTTAAGTATCACAAGAAATTAACATGACCACTGGGTTTAATGGTTAGATGGACTGGTGGGAGAAAATCCATATTAAGGTGGGGTAAGAACTGAGTGGGAAGTGAGAAAATGAAGATGGCGAACATAGATTACTTTTTCAAGAAGACTGGCTATGAAAGGAGAGACATGGCCGGAACTGGAAGGATATGGGCAAGGGTCAATAGAGAGGGTTTTTGGTGAAAAAATGTGATTGAGAGGAAATGGCTGAAGACATAAGAGAGAAAATAAGTGAACAGGATTAGGTTTTTGAAATGGTGAAAAAGGATGCAGAGCTTGAGGAACTGGTCTTGGGAGAGAGTCATATCTCCTGGAAAAGTGAGGAAAAGAAGAGAAAATGGGTACTCCATTCTGCTTTGATATTTTGGAGCTTTTTCTTTTTTCTTTAAAACAAAAAAAAGGAAAGCTTAAGGAAACAGGATGTTTTCAGGCCTCTCAATTTATACTGTCTATAATTAAGGTGAATACATCCTTTATATCATATGTTAGGTTTGACTATTTTCAAAATAAGATCCAACCCAATAAAAGCATAAAGGTGCAGATTAAGTTTACATGTGTCAACTTTGTTTACATCTGGATGTTCATTATGAGAATACAAGTATAGGGCTGCTTCTCATTACCTGGAATAACTGTTGGGTAATAAGATATACTGACATATTCCAGTTAAAAACCTACCATCGTTCAATGTGTAGAGATGAAAACGTCTGTGAAGCTGCTTCTCGAGTTAATAATTTGAACCCACACTGTGTGTCCCTGATTCCTTTGACACAAAGGAACCATACCAGGAAGTGGAACCCATACATGAGAAGAGTACGGAAGTAAGAACGCTGAAAACAAAGACAAAATATAAATGACTTTTCCATTTATCTGTAAAGGAGGCATTGAAAACACCTAGCTCTAGACAACTGTATTTTAATATTTAATTAACTGGGTAGATTTTACACATGAGCACCATTGTCCCATTAGCTTCACGGGCAAAGTATATTAAAGAAACAGTGAGGATGCCTACTGCTTACAGCAGAGGTGCTAGAAAAAGTTCCTGACTTCCTGGAAGTTGAATCAGACAAAAAAAATCTTGTGAGAGGCCAGGGACTGCTATAAGCAAGGAGAACATCTCATTTACTTACATATTTTATGCCTCTTTGCCCGACATACATTTCAGTTTCAAAAAAGATCACAGTTTCTAGAATGTATTGGCCAAACAAAATACTAAGATTTGAACCTGCACTTGGTTACCTAGCTAATGAGAATATTAATAGAAGAGGTACAGCAGAGTGTTACAAAGGAGTTTGAAACAAAAGCCCAGTCTCTCTAATCCGGTATGCCACATATCTAATTAAATATATTTTAAAGACTGAGTTCTTTAATACTTTGGATATTAAACTTATGTAGTTTTTAATCCCTTCTGAGGACTCACTATTGTTATTAGTGATTAATATTATTATTAGTAGTAACAGGAAATAATATTCCACTATTCACTAAACATTATAAACTTTAAAACCTAATAGAAAATTATTACTTATTATCCTTGTATCCAAGACTTTCATATTTAAGATTTTAAAAAAGATAGGATCTCTTAAAATGTTCTATAGTTAATAGATCCACAGAATGATGCATTACATAGTACATAAGCAACCTATTAAGAGTCTATTGAGAACATTTAACATCTCATACTATAAAATAAAGGTCCCTTCCTCCTTTTGGCTTTTGATTTCCTAATTATGATCGTCAGTATCATTCTTCATTCACACTGCTTTTTCTATCATCATTGAACAGAATCACAACTGAACACAGTGATAACATGACACAGTAGAAAAAGCACCAAACTGAGCAGAACTGTATTGAATCCTGGCTCCACTACTAACTAGCAGGGTAACCTTGAGCAAGGTACTTCAACTCTCTAAACCCAATTTCCTCATCTGTAAAATGGGAATGATAACGTCTACCTCACAAAGTGAATGTAAGGATTAAATGAGATTATATTAAAGCCTTTAGCCAAGTGGTTGGCACAGAAAATAACAGGAACTTAATAATGTTTAAAGAAAGCTTGAAAGCTTACTTTACTCTCCTGACCACAATTTCACCTGTGTACAGGGCAGGAAGGATAGAAAGAATAAAATACTTATAAGTATATAAAACAAGCTTTTAAAAATGATCTAGCACTTCTCATTTATCACCTAGAATTATTAGTTATGTTTTGATGTAAATGTGTCTTACCTCTCTAAGTAGATAGGGCAGAAACCTCATCTTAAAATACTTTGGGAATCTCACAACAGCTCGCTCAGTGCCTTCCACATAAAATACTTCCAAAAAATACTGGTTGACTGATTAAACCTCCAAAAGAGCATTTATGCTTAGGAAAGGAACAAGTAGAAATCGAAAGATAGAAAAGTAAAAATTAAAGGTGGAAAAACAATACCTATAAACTATTCTTTTTGAATGATTTTTAATGTGATTTGGGTGAGCCTATTCATTAATAAATAAAAATATTCATGACTGCTTTTGCTTAGGTATAAATAGATATTTTTGTTTGTTTTAGGATAATGGCTATTTTTTAAAAAAGTTAACATGCGGAGTTCACATGAAGACCTTAATTTATTTGATTTCTAACATATCTAAAAGCGTAACAAGGTAAACTACAAACAAGATCTTGCTTGAATTTCTAAAACTTGGTAAAATATCTTAAAATTTAGAAGACATCTAAAATATATTATAGGACAGACTTATCTAGTTAAATGAAGCTAATAAAGTCACAGAGTAGCATTATATAAACTTCTGAAACGGACATTTAAAAATATGAAGACAAGATATTTGCTGTTTAGTATTAACAATAGTATCTCCAATGTTTATGAAATGTAAACAAGTAATTCAGATGAAATTTAAACTTCACTGGTAATTTCATTATCTTAAAAAAATAGCAAGTTCAAAGAAGTCCCAAGGATTAAGGAAAGACTCTTCAAAGAAAAACTAAAGACATCAAATAACTTCTAATGGATTTTTTTTTTGAATCCTTTTAAAATAATAAATTCAAGAATACCCAGAAAACATAAACATTACTGTTATAGAGAACACATGGGGATATGCGCGCATTTAAGGATGCTAAAGGACTCCATTGGTGCTGTATATCATGTTTGTCTGCCAAGAGAGCAGTAAAACAGACTGAGGATATGTACAAAAGTATTTAGGAAAGAGATGTCTGAACACTATGCAACGAGCTACTGAGGTTGCCATTCGCTATCTTGATTAATTCTTTTGTGATTTTCTCACTGTCCACAGACTGATCACCATGCAAGGGATTATATTACCTACAGCACATTAAGAGGAATGAAAGGCCATGCTGCAGTTTTCTGGACAAGTGGCAGATGCATGTCTTGCCTATGGGAGACAACTTTCTATAAGACAGGTATAGCTCTATGAGAAAAATCTTGACTTGAACAACAAGCCTACTGAGCAGTAGCACCTCTAGTCAGTGAATCAGGTTATCCTATCCTTCTACAGAATAGTGGCCAATTCTGTGGGACTACATCAATCACTAGGTTTTAGACATGGAGAAATGGATCAATAGAGACAAGATAAATTATAAATATCCTGGGACAGATGCTTTGATGTCTGCTAAAAGTAGTACGTAGAAGATTAAGACCATGGAAGTCTCATTTAAATACTATTTCTAGGAAAAATTCAGAGTTTTCAACTAATGCAACTTCTAAGTAAAAAGAATTTACACCATTAAAAACAAAATCAAAACACACAGTTCCTTTCTACTGCCACCAACAATAACTACAGGTGCCAACTCTCTCTTGCCTGGATTACTTCAATAGCTCCCTAATTCATCTCTTGCTTCCTATTTCTCCAATCTTTTTTTCCTTCACCAAGTAGATGATCCTTTCCCCTCATTAATATATATTTTTTAAAAACAGGGAAAAATTTACTTACAAAACTATTAAATTAATATTGGCCAACTTCATTAATTGTTTTTGTTTGCAAAAATAAATTTTTATTTGTCATTTTTACATAGATACTTATACTGTATTTATAATATCATATTCATTTTTTTCATACAACCTAATGATTCAGGTATCATCCCGTGTTATTATATGGAATCCATTATCATCAGTTTTACTCGCTGTGTGTTGCTTTGCCTCCCATGGATTTGTCACCCCTCTTTCTCTGGGTGACATAGCCACAAAGGATTACTCAAAGCCCATCTCTTCTGAGCAGTGAGAAGCCCCGAAGGGATTAATCTCCCGGAACCCTCAAGAGAGAGGCATTCCTTCCTTTTGGGAAATTAAACACGAATTGGGGTTCTCGCCCGACATTTATTCTCCAAACCAGGAAGTTACAGGAAGAGAACATAGAAGGGGTAATAGTTTAACAACAGAGGCTGGTAACAAGCAAGGTGACATTCCATAATGCAATTTGCAAGAGGTTAAGTCGATCCACCAACAAAAGCTTGATCTTAGCAAACACTGTTTTTCCCTACAGCAATTTTCCAGTATCTTTACATATTAATCAGTAACTTGTCTGTCCCTGAGCCAGCAACCTTGCTGTGCTACAATTCTTTATCTTACAACAGAGACTTTTACCCTGGGGAAAATTTCCTGTCTTTTGCAAGGTTAACATTTTTATATGTACTTTTATGAAGTTAGGCTAAACCTGAAACTGCAAGAAACTAGGCCCTGTGAAATATATTTGCTTTACAGTATACCCCACAGCTGTGTATGTTGGAATTTAATATTTTATAGTTTTTAATATTTAATAATTATAAATAATATGCTGAACATCTTGTACATACACTTTTTCCTTTTCTTAATTCCCATGCATTGGTAAACTGATTAAGTTGGACTGGCTCTCTTCCCATTTTCAACTTCTGGGAGTGGGATATTCACTATGGTTAATAGA
The DNA here is from genome assembly GCF_000696425.1 of Galeopterus variegatus. Classification (NCBI taxonomy): domain Eukaryota; kingdom Metazoa; phylum Chordata; class Mammalia; order Dermoptera; family Cynocephalidae; genus Galeopterus; species Galeopterus variegatus. The sequence continues at coordinate 222,225 of NW_007729625.1, read as the reverse complement.
TTAGTGTTTTTCAAACACCAATGAAAGTCCATAGGGTATACAGAATACTGAACTAGATGCTGAGAATATTAAAATAATTTATTTCCAAAAAAAGGAGAGTCTAGGTTTCCACACTTGAGTTTAATTCTTAAGAGGTTTTGTGACCCTGCCATTAGTATATCTCGAAAAAAAAATTAGAATTTCTTCATGTCTTAATTCAGAATCACTTGGGGGAAGGTTAAACCTTTTATTCCACTGGTTCTCAAAATCTGGTATGTATAAAGGTAACCTTGGCAATTGTTAAAAATGCAGACTCCTGTTTTCTACCCCTAGAGTCTTGATACAGTGTATCTGGGATTGGCCTAGTAATATGCATTTAAAAAAAAACTCTCCAGGTAATTTTGCCCATGCATTAAAAAGTACTGCTTTATTTTCCCATCTACTTGACCACTCTAGTAGATGAACCAGTAAGAATATAGTGGACAATTACTGGGCTTGATACAAAAGACCTATATTTAATTAAATTAAATTAAATTTATTTATTTATTTAACCGGTAAGGGGACTGCAACCTTTGGCACTGTGTGGCCTGCACCACGCTCAGCCAGTGAGCACACCAGCCATCCCTATAAAGGATTCGAAACCGCGGCTTTGGCACTACCAGTGCTGCACTCTTCCAAGTAAGCCACGGGGCTGGCCCAAGAATATCTTAAGATATTTTTTCCTTCAAGTTACTCCAGTTTTTCTAATATAATCTACAAAATGAAGAAATTAACATCTTCAATTATTTTTTATACCCTAAAAAGGGCAGTCACAAACTTGTCAAATTTTAAGGTATAGTGCTTTTCTATGAGGAACAAAGTTAAAAAAAAAAATTAAACTTTGAATGAAGCTCAAAATATAGCACTTAAGAGTACCAATATGAGAAAAACTAAAGGCAAGTTGATTGGCTTAAAAATGCATCATTTAGAAAAGCTTGCTTTGTATTATAACTGCATGAAGACTCTTTGCATCTTAAAAACAATATCAATAAGAATTGCCTGCATCCTAACACAAAGTGAGCTACACATCCTACTTGTATACTTTTTAGAAACAAAATCACTTCCAAAATGTTCAAATCCTTTATAAACTTTACAAAATTAAAAAAATTATTTTCTTTCCTTTTGAAAGAAACCTCACTTTTGATAGATAAAACATGAAATTCTACTTCTTGCCAAATATATATGGAAACAAGCCACTTTTCCATGCCAGTTAATTAGTCTCACCTGAGCAATTGATTCTTTTTCCAAATGAGCTCGAGATCCACATGCAATAGCCATTTGATTCTGAGGAAAAAAGAAATGAAATAGTTTTTCAATATTTATATGACATCAATAAAAATATTTATTTTCAATCTGAATGAGTCATTTTTAGAAATGGATTTTTTAAAAAAGTAACCCTTTAAAAGGGTTAAAAGAGGTTTATCTATGGGTGATATCATTACACACAATAAAAATCCATAAACAGCAACTGAAAAACTACTACAAACAATAAAAAAATTTAAAAAGATGAGTGGGCACAAAGTGAATATATGTATAATACTTTAGCCTTCATGTGTACAAACAATAATCAGAAGATACAATGGAAGACAGCATTTATAATATAAATAAAAAAGAAAAATCTAGAAATAAACTTGACAAGAAATGTGGCAAGATCTAAATGAAGGAGGCATGTAAATGCTACCAAGGGTGATAACAGAATCTCATACACAGAAGGGCATACCAGGATCATGGATGAGAGGATGATAACACTAAAAAGTCAATGCTCCCTAAATTAATCTGTGAATTTAAGGCCATGCCATACCATAATGATTTTTCATCGACCTAGACAAATTGATTTTAAAGTTAATACTGAAAGATAAAGAACGAAGGAAAGAGCCAAAAAATTGTAAGGGTGAAGAAGGATTAGTCCCAAAGGATTTAAAGTATATTATAAAGCTACACTAATTAAAACTAAGATACTGGAATGTGAATAGACAAATCCATGCACCTGAACGGAAAGGCCAAAAACACACAAGAAGTATGGGTAGTTAGAATATATATGATAAAGACAACATTTTAAATCAATGAGACAAAGATGAAACTGATAAATGCCGTGGGACATCTTGGTAGCCATTTGGAACCCAAATTAAGTTGGACCTGGACCTCTTAAATGAGTACTATGATATATTCTAGATACACTGAAGATTTAAGTGTAAAATATCAGAAATCATTTTTTTTTTCCTTTTTGTCTTTTTTCGTGTCCGGCAACGGATCGCAACCCTCAGTGTCGCGCCTGTACCGGACCGGGACCGGCAACGGGATCGCAACCCTCGGTGTCGCGCCTGCACCTCGCTCAGCCAGTGAGCAGGAACTGGTCTGTATGTGGGATCCGAACCCTCGGCGGGAGCGCCGCCGTGCTCCAAAGCGGCGCACTGTAGCAGTGTGCCACCGGGCCGGCCCCAGAAATCATTTTTTAAATGATCTCAAGGAAGGCACAAGTGCACAAAACTCAGAAAAAAAGATAGATCGATTTGATAATAAAATTAAAAAAAAAATTGATGTATGGCAAAACAACAAAAATCCAACCATATTTAAAGTTAAAAGACAAATAAATTGGGGGAAAATGTTGGCAATTTATATCACAGGTAAAAGGCTAATTTCCAAAATGCATAAGGTGCTTCTACAAATTAAGAAATGTATCCAACAATCCAACTGGAAAAGAGGCAAAGGCTATGAGCAGAGTTCACAAAAGAGGAAGTAAAAATAGCTCTTAACTGAAAAGATCCTCTATCACACTTATACCTATCAGTGGCTACCGTATTGTGCCTGCACATTCTCTATGGATAGTGATTTGAAAAGTTATCAAAATTACAAATTTATATTTAACTTGAGCCAGCAATTCCAACAATTCTTCCTATAAATATATTTACATATGTGTGAAATGACTTTCATGCTGGGTTAATCATTTCAGTATTATTTGAAGCTGCAAACCTGTATGTCCATTCAAAGGGACCAGCTATGAAGCTGTGAAGAAAGAGGAAGCACTTTTATGTATAAATATGGCCCAAGCTCCAACATACATTGTTAAGTGAAAACAACAAGGGAACAGTGTATATAGTATGTTACGATTTGTAATTTTCTCAAAAAAAAAAAAAAAAAAGAAAAGAAAAGAAAACATATACACATCTTCCTGATAAAGAAACAGAATGGATAACACTAGTTATTTCTGGAGATAACTGAGAAATGAAGGGTAGAGCTAGTTTCACTGTATATCTTCTTACACCATTTGAATTTTGAACAATTCATGAAAATAAATAAAATTTTAAAATGCTCATTACAAATAAATTGTCAAGGATATAAATTTACATCTATATGACAAAACTTTATTTTAAAAAGGTATGTATAATCTCACTACCTAAAAGCAGTCACTGTTATAACATTTTGTATATTTCCGTGTGTATTTTCTCTGCATTTAAAAAGAACCATAGCTGAAATTTACTCATACATATCATGTTCTTTTTCACCTAAAACTTTCTCATGTTCAAGTTCATTGTTTTTAAACTTTTTACTATGAGTATTTTCAAACGTACACAAAATTAGACTAGGAGAATGATGCCCATGTACCTACCACCTGGCTTTAATAATTATCAACGCATGCCAATCTTGCTTTGTGTAAAGCCCTCACCACCATTCCACCCAACCTGGGATTATTTTGAAACAAATTCTATACATCATATATTAGAAATTGATACATATATTTCAATCATAATACCACTGTCATAACTAAAACATTAATAATAACTCCTTAATACCATCAGATATAGTTTTCAAATTTGCCCAATTTTCTCATCAATGTTTTCAGGTTATTTGAATCAACAATCAAATAAAATCCACCCAAATTGGTTGATATTTCTTTTACTCATGGGCTTCCCCTACTTCTTTTAAATTTTTGTCTTGTAATTATTTGTTGAACATCATTTATCCTGTGGAGTTTCCTAGGTTTTGGCTTTTGTTGATTACACTCCCATGGGGACATTTAACATGTTCTTCTGTCCCCTGTATTTCCTGTGAACTGGTAGTTAGATTTAGAGGCTTGCTAAGATTCAGGTTTGATTATTTTCAAGAACTTGTCATAGTAGTGTTGCACAGTAGTCTTTCTTTTTTGTGTCAATTGTACAGGCAACATAATATTTCATTGTATAGATTTACCATAACTGTTTGTCTATTCATCAACCATTTCAAATTTCGTTATAAAGGTGCCTAAAAAAACAACTCTGATTATAAAACTCTTATCTGTATTTTGGATTTCTTTCTTTGGAGAAAGTCATAGAGGTAGAATACTAAGTTAAAAGTCTGAATGTTTTTTAATGCTATGGGCCACATTCTTGAAAAGGTTCTCTACATTCCCACTAACTGGGTATGATATTCACTATTTCATCAAATCTTTGTCAATTCTAATTATTCTAATTTTAAATTTGCTAATTTGATAAGGTGAAAATTTAATCACATGTAATCTAATGTACTTTTTTTAAAAATACAAAGGTAATGGGGAATTTTTATAAGCCATCTATATTTTCTTTTGGAAATTATTTGTTATATGCTTTACCTATTATTTCATAGCAAGAATAATTTCTTCCCTTCTTTTTCTGGCAGAGGTACTTAGTGTGGGAAGAGAGAGAATAATTTTCTTAAAGAACTGCATTAAAAGTTCAGCTACCCCTTACCAGCCAGCTGCCAAAAAAAAAAAAAAAAAAAATTCAGATTGCATTTGGCAAATAAGCTTTAACTTTGAATCCCGAAAGAGCAGTAACATTACTGAGAAAAAACCAAAAAAAAAAAAAAAAAAAAATTCAGATTGCATTTGGCAAATAAGCTTTAACTTTGAATCCCGAAAGAGCAGTAACATTACTGAGCAATAGATAAAAAAGGACACCCTTCCACCTTTCAGAGATTTATGAGTAGAGTTACAAGTATCATTTAATTTAACTAAAAAGAAAACCAAAACAAAAGCTTTCATTTAAAATCTCATTTTTTTCCCCAGCATGTCCCTACCAGCTTTCAAGAGAGCTTTGTGTATCTGAAGAATTATGATGTAAGAACTGAATCCCTGATATTGATCTATCAGGTGGAATTAATCTAAATACTTTTCAAAAAGTTAGTTGTTCTTCAGGGATGAAGGACAGTCTTGTTTTAAAAATTGCCCATATTAAAAAATGTATGTAGACACAGAATCTTTTTCTTCTAAGCTTCTTTGGCAGTATAGCTGAATTTATTATGGTTTTTTTAAATGAAGATTTAAGTAATTATGACAGTTCATTATTAAAAGTGGTAAAAGGTAGGGCCGGCCCGGTGGCGCACTGGATAAGTGCGCCGCTTGGGAAGCGCGGTGGCGCTCCTGCCCGAGGGTTCGGATCCCACATACAGACCGGTTCCCGCTCACTGGCTGAGCGAGGCGCGGGAGCAACACCGAGGGTTGCAATCCCGTTGCCGGTCCCCGGTCCGGTACGGGGGCAACACTGAGGGTTGCGATCCGGCGC